>NC_069502.1:428870544-429170544 GCF_027579735.1 Bombina bombina | reverse complement strand
GATAGCAAATGCACAGGAACACCATCCACTTCACGACATTAAGACAATAGTTTATATCATATTGATTCTAGTTAGGTTACAGCAACCCTTGGACTAAAGTTGAAACTTTGGGGGGAGCTTAGGGGGGACTGGGGATGTTCTATGCCATTTCCATGTGTGTAGACATTATGGAGAAGAAATCTCTGAGAGGGGGGTGCTGGCGTGATTCTGACCCCCTGCCCCGCTCTGACTTGTCTAAGGAGGTGCACCATGCGACAGTATGCAACTTTTCCTTTACTTTTCTCCGTCCCCTCCGGTGGGAAAGGGCTGCACCCCTCCTTGATTCCACTGGTTAGGAGGGGCTTTAAAACCCTCAAATTGACCCACAAGGGACACTTAACTGATTATGTATTCCTAAAGGAGGTATATGACTCCCAGTATAGTTATAATAGTTTGGGGTAGGAGTATTATTAGAACCTATTGACGCGTAAGTAAGATTCCACTAATAGGTCAAATAAATTGGAGCAGATCTTAATAGATCTTAATAGGTGTCAGAGCAGGGCTCAGAAAACAGTCTCTTATGTGAAATGGAGCCTGCAAATTCTTCCCACCACTCCTTTATGATGCGACAGTAACTTCACTCTCCCCACACAGAGCCTGACAAATGCTATAGTAGTGTTACACAATGAAGATCTGTGAAGATCCGATCTTACCACTCCTCCACCCAGTCGTTATCCAAGATGGCGACCGGCGCCTTATTGAGTAGTTTGCTAGCAGCTAAGCTTGCTTCGTGTGTCAGGTCCGGCTAGATTGTAGTCAGAGTGGGTGTGACTAGGTAGGACCGGGCACTCTCCAACTCCTCAACTGTTCCTCCGCGGGGTTCTAAACCCCTCAATCGCAGCCGCGATCACTTGCCTGATGGTGCGTCAGTGGCACTTGTGGGCAGGGGAGCAAATCTTTTGCGCTCCTTGCTAGTCTAAGTCCGGGCAGCAGTATTAATAATACCCTACCAAGGTGTGTAACTTTCTCGGGCAGTTTACAGGACTTTAACACAGTTCTGGAAGCCCAAATGCACGGAGCTCCCTAGACCTGCTTCTTTCCGTTGCGCCCGCCCACCGGAAGTCCCCTCAATTGTATTATCTTATATGTGAACAATGTTTAAAAACATAAAGCTATAAGGCATCCATACTGAAACCGTATCAGAAACAAGACACATACAGAAGTTAAATTATCAGGATTAAAGGAACCCTGAAGTCAAAATAAAATTTTTACGGTTCAGGCAGAACAATTTTCACATACTTTTCTTTCATGTAATTAGCAAGAGTCCATGAGCTAGTGACGTATGGGATATACATTCCTACCAGGAGGGGCAAAGTTTCCCAAACCTCAAAATGCCTACAAATACACCCCTCACCACACCCACAATTCAGTTTTACAAACTTTGCCTCCCATGGAGGTGGTGAAGTAAGTTTGTGCTAGATTCTACGTTGATATGCGCATCGCAGCAGGCTGGAGCCCGGTTTTCCTCTCACAGTGCAGTGAATGTCAGAGGGATGTGAAGAGAGTATTGCCTATTTGAATTCAATGGTCTCCTTCTACGGGATCTATTTCATAGGTTCTCTGTTATCGGTCGTAGAGATTCATCTCTTACCTCCCTTTTCAGATCGACGATATACTCTTATATACCATTACCTCTACTGATTCTCGTTTCAGTACTGGTTTGGCTGTCTACTATATGTAGATGAGTGTCTTAGGGTAAGTAAGTCTTATTTTTTTATGACACTCTAAGCTATGGTTGGGCACTTTATATGTAAAGTTCTAAATATATGTCTTTAAACTTATATTTGCCATGATTCAGGATAATCAGTATTCCTTATTTTCAGACAGTCAGTTTCATTATTGGGATAATGCATATGAAATATTTTTTTCTCACCTTAAAATAATTTTTTTCAATTGACCTTTTTTCCCTGTGGGCTGTTAGGCTCGCGGGGGCCGAAAATGCTTCAATTTATTACGTCATTTTTGGCGCAGACTTTTGTGGCGCAAAAAATTCATTTCCGGCACCCTAATTGACGCCGGAAGTTTATGCATGGTTGCGTAATTTTTTGACGTTCAGACGTTTTTTTGCGCCAAAATTGTGGGCGTCGTTTTTTTCGGCGTCACAGGATGTGGCGTCATACTTGGCGCCAAAAAATATGGGCGTTGTACTTGGCACCAATAATGTGGGCGTCGTTCTTGTCTCCACCTTTTTTTCACATTATTTCAGTCTCATTTTTCATTGCTTCTGGTTGCTAGAGGCTTGTTCATTTGGCATTTTTTCCCATTCCTGAAACTGTCATTTAAGGAATTTGATAATTTTGCTTTATAAGTTGTTTTTTCTATTACATATTGCAAGATGTCTCAACATGACCCTGGATCAGAATCTACTTCTGGAAAGACGCTGCCTGATGCTGGTTCTACCAAAGTTAAGTGCATCTGTTGTAACTTTTGGTAACTGTTCCTCCGGCTGTTGTTTGTGATAACTGTCATGATAAACTTTCTAATGCAGATTGTATTTCCATTAGTAATAATCCATTACCTGTTGTTGCTCCTTCAACATCTAATGTTCAGGATGTCCCTGTTAATGTAAAAGAATTTGTTTCTAAATCTATTAGGAAGGCTCTGTCTGTTATTCCTCCTTCCAGTAAGCGTAAAAGGTCTTTTAAAACTTCTCATATTTCAGATGAATTTTTAAGTGACCGTCATCATTCTGACTTATCTGTTTCTGATGAGGATCTATCTGGTTCAGAAGATTCTACCTCAGATATTGACACTGATAAATCTTCATATTTATTTAAGATGGAGTTTATTCGTTCTTTACTTAAAGAAGTGTTACTTGCATTAGATATGGAAGAGTCTAGTCCTCTTGATACTAAATCTACTAAGCGTTTAAATTCGGTTTTTAAACCTCATGTAGTTATTCCTGAAGTTTTTCCAGTTTCTGATGCTATTTCAGAAGTAATTTCTAGGGAATGGAATAGTCTGGGTACTTCATTTACTCCTTCTCAAAGGTTTAAGAAATTTTACCCTGTGCCATCTGATAGATTAGAATTTTGGGATAAAATCCCTAAAGTTGATGGGGCTATTTCTACTCTTGCTAAACGTACTACTATTCCTACGGCGGATAGTACTTCCTTTAAGGACCCTTTAGACAGGAAGATTGAATCCTTTCTAATGAGAGCTTATTTATGTTCAGGTAATCTTCTTAGACCTGCTATTTCTTTGGCTGATGTTGCTGCATCTTCAACTTTCTGGTTGGAGGCTTTAGCACAACAAGTGTCAGACCATAATGCTTATAGCATTGTTAAACTTCTTCAACATGCTAATAACTTTATTTGTGATGCCATTTTTGAGATCATTAGAATTGATGTCAGGTATATGTCTTTAGCTATTTTAGCTAGAAGAGCTTTATGGCTTAAATCTTGGAATGCAGATATGACTTCTAAGTCAACTTTGCTTTATCTTTCTTTCCAAGGTAATAAATTATTTGGTTCACAGTTGGATTCTATTATTTCAACTGTTACTGGGGGGAAAGGAACCTTTTTGCCGCAGGACAAAAAATCTAAAGGTAAATACAGGGCTAATCGTTTTTGTTCCTTTTGTCAGAATAAGGAACAGAAACCTTCCCCTTCCCCTAAAGGAACGGTTTCCGTTTGGAAGCCTTCTCCAGTCTGGAATAAATCCAAGCCTTTTAGAAAGTCAAAACCAGCTCCCAAATCCGCATGAAGGTGCGGCCCTCATTCCAGCACAGCTGGTAGGGGGCAGGTTACGATTTTTCAAAGATATGTGGATCAATTCGGTTCACAGTCTTTGGATTCAGAACATTGTTTCTCAAGGATACAGAATAGGTTTCAAGATAAGACCTCCTGTGAGAAGATTTTTTATCTCTCGCATTCCAGTAAACCCAGTAAAGGTTCAGGCATTTCTGAAATGTGTTTCAGACCTAGAGTCGGCTGGGGTAATTGTGCCAGTTCCAGTTCTGGAACGAGGTCTGGGGTTTTACTCAAATCTATTCATTGTACCAAATAAGGAGAACTCCTTCAGACCAGTTCTGGATCTAAAAATATTGAATAGTTATGTAAGGATACCAACATTCAAAATGGTGACTATAAGGACTATTCTGCCATTTGTTCAGCAAGGGCATTATATGTCCACAATAGATTTACAGGATGCATATCTTCATATTCCAATTCATCCAGATCACTATCAGTTTCTGAGATTCTCTTTTCTAGACAAGCATTTCCAGTTTGTTGCCCTTCCGTTTGGCCTAGCAACAGCTCCAAGGATCTTTTCAAAGGATCTCGGTGCCCTTCTCTCTGTAATCAGAGAACAGGGTATTGTGGTATTTCCTTATTTGGACGATATCTTGGTACTTGCTCAGTCTTCACATTTAGCAGAATCTCATACGAATCAACTTGTGTTGTTAAATCAAAGACATGGTTGGAGGATCAATTTACCAAAGAGTTCTTTGATTCCTCAGACAAAGGTAACCTTTTGGGGCTTTCAAATAGATTCAGTTTCCATGACTTTGTCTCTAACAGAAAAGAGACGTCTGAAGTTGGTTTCAGCTTGTCGAAACCTTCAGTCTCAGTCATTCCCTTCGGTAGCTTTTGCATGGAAATTCTAGGTCTCATGACTGCTGCATTGGACGTGATCCCTTTTGCTCGTTTTCACATGAGACCTCTTCAGCTTTGTATGCTGAACCAGTGGTGCAGGGATTATACAAGGATATCACAAATAATATCCTTAAATCCCAATGTTCAATCTTCTCTGACTTGGTGGTTGGATCACCATAGTTTAATTCAAGGGGCCTCTTTTGTTCGTCCAACCTGGACTGTGATCTCAACAGATGCGAGTCTTTCAGGTTGGGGAGCTGTATGGGGATCTCTGACAGCGCAGGGGGTTTGGGAATCTCAGGAGGCGAGATTACCAATCAACATTTTGGAACTCCGTGCGATTTTCAGAGCTCTCCAGTTCTGGCCTCTTCTGAAGAGAGAATTGTTTATTTGTTTTCAGACGGACAATGTCACAACCATGGCGTATGTCAATCATCAAGGTGGGACTCACAGTCCTCAAGCTATGAAAGAAGTATCTTGGATACTTGTATGGGCGGAATCCAGCTCCTGTCTAATTTCTGCGGTTCACATCCCAGGTGAAGACAATTGGGAAGCGGATTATCTCAGTCGCCTGACGTTACATCCGGGCGAATGGTCTCTTCACCCAGAGGTATTTCTTCAGATTGTTCAAATCTGGGGACTTCCAGAAATAGATCTGATGGCTTCTCATCTAAACAAGAAACTTCCCAGGTATCTGTCCAGATCCAGGGATCCTCAGGCGGAAGCAATGGACGGGTTGTCGCTTCCTTGGAATTATCATCCTGCCTATATCTTTCCGCCTCTAGTTCTTCTTCCAAGAGTGATCTCCAAAATTCTAATGGAACGTTCGTTTGTACTGCTGGTGGCTCCAGCATGGCCTCACAGGTTTTGGTATGCAGATCTCATTCGGATGGCCAGTTGCCAACCTTGGACACTTCCGTTAAGACCAGACCTTCTATCTCAAGGCCCATTTTTCCATCAGGATCTGAAATCATTAAATTTAAAGGTATGGAAATTGAACGCTTGATTCTTAGTCATAGAGGTTTCTCTGACTCAGTAATTAATACTATGTTACAGGCTCGTAAATCTGTGTCTAGGAAGATTTATTATCGAGTCTGGAAGACTTACATTTCTTGGTGTTCTTCTCATAAGTTCTCCTGGCATTCTTTTAGAATTCCTAGAATTTTACAGTTTCTTCAGGATGGTTTGGATAAAGGTTTATCTGCAAGTTCTTTGAAAGGACAAATCTCTGCTCTTTCTGTTCTTTTTCACAGAAAGATTGCTAATCTTCCTGATATTCATTGTTTTGTACAGGCTTTGGTTCGTATCAAGCCTGTCATTAAGTCAATCTCTCCTCCTTGGAGTCTTAATTTGGTTCTGAGGGCTTTACAGGCTCCTCCATTTGAACCTATGCATTCTCTGGATATTAAATTACTTTCTTGGAAAGTTTTGTTCTTTTTGGCTATCTCTTCTGCTAGAAGAGTTTCTGAGTTATCTGCTCTTTCTTGTGAATCTCCTTTTCTGATTTTTCATCAGGATAAGGCAGTGTTGCGGACTTCATTTCAATTTTTACCTAAGGTTGTGAATTCTAACAACATTAGTAGAGAAATTGTTGTCCCTTCATTGTGCCCTGATCCTAAGAATTCAAAGGAGAGATCTTTACATTCTTTGGATGTAGTAAGAGCTTTGAAATATTATGTTGAAGCTACTAAAGGTTTTAGAAAGACTTCTAGTCTATTTATTATCTTTTCTGGTTCCAGGAAAGGTCAGAAAGCTTCTGCCATTTCTTTGGCATCTTGGTTAAAGTCTTTGATTCATCATGCTTATGTGGAGTCGGGTAAGTCCCCGCCTCAAAGGATTACGGCTCATTCTACTAGGTCAGTTTCTACTTCCTGGGCTTTTAGGAATGAAGCTTCTGTTGATCAGATTTGCAAAGCAGCAACTTGGTCTTCTTTGCATACTTTTACTAAATTCTACCATTTTGATGTTTTCTCTTCTTCTGAAGCAGTTTTTGGTAGAAAAGTACTTCAGGCAGCTGTTTCAGTTTGATTCTTCTGCTTATGATTTCAGTTTTTTTCATTATTTAGATTAAAACTTTTGATTTGGGTTGTGGATTATTTTTTCAGCGGAATTGGCTGTCTTTATGTTATCCCTCCCTCTCTAGTGACTCTTGCGTGGAAGTTCCACATCTTGGGTATCTGCTATCCCATACGTCACTAGCTCATGGACTCTTGCTAATTACATGAAAGAAAACATAATTTATGTAAGAACTTACCTGATAAATTCATTTCTTTTATATTAGCAAGAGTCCATGAGACCCACCCTTTTTGTGGTGGTTATGATCTTTTTGTATAAAGCACAATTATTCCAATTCCTTATTTTGATGCTTTCGCTCCTTTCTTATCACCCCACATCTTGGCTATTCGTTAAACTGAATTGTGGGTGTGGTGAGGGGTGTATTTGTAGGCATTTTGAGGTTTGGGAAACTTTGCCCCTCCTGGTAGGAATGTATATCCCCTACGTCACTAGCTCATGGACTCTTGCTAATATGAAAGAAATGAATTTATCAGGTAAGTTCTTACATAAATTATGTGTTTTTCAATTTACTTCTCTTATTAAATTGGCTTTGATTTCTTAGTATCCTTTGTTGAAAAACATACTTATGTAGGCTCAGGAGCAGCAATGTACTACTGGGAGCTTACTGGTAATTGGTGGCTGCACATATATGCCTCTTGTAATTGACTTCCTAGATGTGTACAGCTACTCCTGAGTCTATTCTTTTTAACTCTTTAACCCCTTAATGACAACAGTACTTTTCCATTTTCTGTCCGTTTAGGACAAAGGCTATTTCATTTTTGCGATGTTTGTGTTTAGCTCTAATTTTCCTCTTACTCATTTACTTTACCCACACATATTATATACTGTTTTTTCTCACCATTAAATGGACTTTCTAAAGATACTATTATTTTCATCATATCTTATAATTTACTATAATTTTTTTTATAAAATATGAGGAAAAAAGGAAAAAAAAAAAAACTTTTTCAAAATTTTAGCCCCAAAATCTGTTACACATCTGCAACCACCAAAAAACACCCATGCTAAATAGTTTCTAAATTTTGTACTGAGTTTAAAAATACCCAATGTTTACATGTTTGGTTTTTTTGCAAGTTATAGGGCCATAAATACAAGTAACACTTTGCTATTTCCAAACCACTTTTTTTCAAAATTAGCGCTAGTTACATTGGGACACTGATATCTTTCAGGAATCCCTGAATATCCCTTGACAAGTATATATTTTTTTTTAGAAGACATACCGAAGTATTGATCTAGGCCCATTTTGGTATATTTCATTCCACCATTTCACCGCCAAATGCGATCAAATAAAAAAAAAAAATGTTTCCTTTTTCACAAACTTTAGGGTTCTCACTAAAATTATTTACAAACAGCTTGTGCAATTATGGCACAAATGGTTGTAAATGCTTCTCTGGGATCCCCTTTGTTCAGAAATAGCAGACTTATATGGCTTTGGCGTTGCTTTTTGATAATTAGAAGGCCGCTAAATGCCGCTGCGCATCACACGTGTATTATGGCTAGCAGTAAAGGGGTTAATTAGGTAGCTTGTAGGGAGTTTGCAGGGTTAATTTTAGCTTTAGTGTAGAGATCAGCCTCCCACCTGAAACATCAGACCCCCTGATCCCTCCCAAACAGCTCTCTTCCCTCCCCACAATTGTTCCCGCCATCTTAAGTACTGGCAGAAAGTCTGCCTTAGCCCCCAATCTCACGGATCCCCCATCAAACAGTTCTCTAACCCTCCCCCTCTAGCCTAATGGGGGCCATCTTGGGTACTGGCAACTGTCTACCAGTACCCAGTTTAGTAAAAAAAAAAGATATGCTTTAAATGTTTGCCCTTTTCTGTAGTGTAGCTATCCCCCCACCTCCCTCCCTCCCAGAACCCTTCAATTGCTTTATAGATTAAAAATCCCCCCCTTTTCTCCAAATTTATTATTCAATTTTTCTGTAGTGTAGCGGTTCCCACCCGCTCCCGCCCCGCCTCTGATCCAGCCCCCTCCACATGATCACAGGCCCATTGCAGGCCGCCCACCCGCCTCCCTACTTTGCTCCCACCCACCAACGACGCTCCGGTGTAGAGAGGGCCACAGAGTGGCTCTCTCTGCATCGGAGGCTTGTAAAGGGGTATTGCAGTATGCCTCCATATCGAGGCATCACTGCAATACCCTCAGAGCTGCTGGAAGCGATTGTGATCGCTTCCAGCACTCTGTTAGACAACTGACGTACCAGGTATGTCTATTGTCATTAACTGCTTGTATATGTGGATGGGTGTCTTTTGGTAAGTATGTTTTTTATTACTTAAGACACCTCAGCTATGGTTTGGCGCTTTATGCATTTATATAAAGTTCTAAATATATGTATTGTACTTATATTTGCCATGAGTCAGGTTCATGTATTTTCTTCTGCAGACTCAGTTTCATATTTGGGGAATATAAACATTTTCTCCAACATAGGTGTGTCCGGTCCACGGCGTCATCCTTACTTGTGGGATATTCTCTTCCCCAACAGGAAATGGCAAAGAGCCCAGCAAAGCTGGTCACATGATCCCTCCTAGGCTCCGCCTACCCCAGTCATTCTCTTTGCCGTTGTACAGGCAACATCTCCACGGAGATGGCTTAGAGTTTTTTAGTGTTTAACTGTAGTTTTTATTATTCAATCAAGAGTTTGTTATTTTAAAATAGTGCTGGTATGTACTATTTACTCAGAAACAGAAAAGAGATGAAGATTTCTGTTTGTATGAGGAAAATGATTTTAGCAACCGTCACTAAAATCCATGGCTGTTCCACACAGGACTGTTGAGAGGAATTAACTTCAGTTGGGGGAACAGTGAGCAGTCTCTTGCTGCTTGAGGTATGACACATTCTAACAAGACGATGTAATGCTGGAAGCTGTCATTTTCCCTATGGGATCCGGTAAGCCATGTTTATTAAGATAGTAAATAAGGGCTTCACAAGGGCTTATTAAGACTGTAGACTTTTTCTGGGCTAAATCGATTCATTATTAACACATATTTAGCCTTGAGGAATCGTTTAATCTGGGTATTTTGATAAAATTATATCGGCAGGCACTGTTTTAGACACCTTATTCTTAGGGGCTTTCCCAAATCATAGGCAGAGCCTCATTTTCGCGCCGGTGTTGCGCACTTGTTTTTGAGAGGCATGACATGCAGTCGCATGTGTGAGGAGCTCTGATACATAGAAAAGACTTTCTGAAGGCGTCATTTGGTATCGTATTCCCCTTTGGGCTTGGTTGGGTCTCAGCAAAGCAGATACCAGGGACTGTAAAGGGGTTAAAGTTAAAAACTGCTCCGGTTCCGTTATTTTAAGGGTTAAAGCTTCCAAATTTGGTGTGCAATACTTTTAAGGCTTTAAGACACTGTGGTGAAATTTTGGTGAATTTTGAACAATTCCTTCATATTTTTTCGCAATTGCAGTAATAAAGTGTGTTCAGTTTAAAATTTAAAGTGACAGTAACGGTTTTATTTTAAAACGTTTTTTGTACTTTGTTATCAAGTTTATGCCTGTTTAACATGTCTGAACTACCAGATAGACTGTGTTCTGAATGTGGGGAAGCCAGAGTTCCTTCTCATTTAAATAAATGTGATTTATGTGACAATGACAATGATGCCCAAGATGATTCCTCAAGTGAGGGGAGTAAGCATGGTACTGCATCATTCCCTCCTTCGTCTACACGAGTCTTGCCCACTCAGGAGGCCCCTAGTACATCTAGCGCGCCAATACTCCTTACTATGCAACAATTAACGGCTGTAATGGATAATTCTGTCAAAAACATTTTAGCCAAAATGCACACTTATCAGCGTAAGCGCGACTGCTCTGTTTTAGATACTGAAGAGCATGACGACGCTGATAATAATGGTTCTGAAGGGCCCCTAAACCAGTCTGATGGGGCCAGGGAGGTTTTGTCTGAGGGAGAAATTACTGATTCAGGGAACATTTCTCAACAAGCTGAACCTGATGTGATTACGTTTAAATTTAAGTTGGAACATCTCCGCATTCTGCTTAAGGAGGTATTATCCACTCTGGATGATTGTGACAAGTTGGTCATCCCAGAGAAACTATGTAAAATGGACAAGTTCCTAGAGGTCCCGGGGCTCCCAGAAGCTTTTCCTATACCCAAGCGGGTGGCGGACATTGTAAATAAAGAATGGGAAAGGCCCGGTATTCCTTTCGTCCCTCCCCCCATATTTAAAAAATTGTTTCCTATGGTCGACCCCAGAAAGGACTTATGGCAGACAGTCCCCAAGGTCGAGGGAGCGGTTTCCACTTTAAACAAACGCACCACTATACCCATAGAAGATAGTTGTGCTTTCAAAGATCCTATGGATAAAAAATTAGAAGGTTTACTTAAAAAGATGTTTGTTCAGCAGGGTTACCTTCTACAACCAATTTCATGCATTGTCCCTGTCGCTACAGCCGCGTGTTTCTGGTTCGATGAGCTGGTAAAGGCGGTCGATAGTGATTCTCCTCCTTATGAGGAGATTATGGACAGAATCAATGCTCTCAAATTGGCTAATTCTTTCACCCTAGACGCCACTTTGCAATTGGCTAGGTTAGCGGCTAAGAATTCTGGGTTTGCTATTGTGGCGCGCAGAGCGCTTTGGTTGAAATCTTGGTCAGCTGATGCGTCTTCCAAGAACAAGCTACTTAACATTCCTTTCAAGGGGAAAACGCTGTTTGGCCCTGACTTGAAAGAGTTTATCTCTGATATCACTGGGGGTAAGGGCCACGCCCTTCCTCAGGATCGGCCTTTCAAGGCCAAAAATAAACCTAATTTTCGTCCCTTTCGTAGAAACGGACCAGCCCAAAGTGCTACGTCCTCTAAGCAAGAGGGTAATACTTCTCAAGCCAAGCCAGCCTGGAGACCAATGCAAGGCTGGAACAAGGGAAAGCAGGCCAAGAAACCTGCCACTGCTACCAAGACAGCATGAAATGTTGGCCCCCGATCCGGGACCGGATCTGGTGGGGGGCAGACTCTCTCTCTTCGCTCAGGCTTGGGCAAGAGATGTTCTGGATCCTTGGGCGCTAGAAATAGTCTCCCAAGGTTATCTTCTGGAATTCAAGGGGCTTCCCCCAAGGGGGAGGTTCCACAGGTCTCAGTTGTCTTCAGACCACATAAAAAGACAGGCATTCTTATGTTGTGTAGAAGACCTGTTAAAAATGGGAGTGATTCATCCTGTTCCATTAGGAGAACAAGGGATGGGGTTCTACTCCAATCTGTTCATAGTTCCCAAAAAAGAGGGAACGTTCAGACCAATCTTAGATCTCAAGATCTTAAACAAGTTTCTCAAGGTTCCATCGTTCAAAATGGAAACCATTCGAACAATTCTTCCTTCCATCCAGGAAGGTCAATTCATGACCACGGTGGATTTAAAGGATGCGTATCTACATATTCCTATCCACAAGGAACATCATCGGTTCCTAAGGTTCGCATTCCTGGACAAGCATTACCAGTTCGTGGCGCTTCCTTTCGGATTAGCCACTGCTCCAAGGATTTTCACAAAGGTACTAGGGTCCCTTCTAGCAGTGCTAAGACCATGGGGCATTGCTGTAGTACCTTACTTGGACGACATTCTGATTCAAGCGTCGTCCCTTCCTCAAGCAAAGGCTCACACGGACATCGTCCTGGCCTTTCTCAGATCTCACGGATGGAAAGTGAACGTGGAAAAGAGTTCTCTATCTCCGTCAACAAGGGTTCCCTTCTTGGGAACAATAATAGACTCCTTAGAAATGAGGATTTTTCTGACAGAGGCCAGAAAAACAAAACTTCTAGACTCTTGTCGGATACTTCATTCCGTTCCTCTTCCTTCCATAGCGCAGTGCATGGAAGTGATAGGTTTGATGGTAGCGGCAATGGACATAGTTCCTTTTGCGCGCATTCATCTAAGACCATTACAACTGTGCATGCTCAGTCAGTGGAATGGGGACTATACAAACTTGTCTCCGATGATACAAGTAAATCAGAGGACCAGAGACTCACTCCGTTGGTGGCTGTCCCTGGACAACCTGTCACAAGGGATGACCTTCCGCAGACCAGAGTGGGTCATTGTCACGACCGACGCCAGTCTGATGGGCTGGGGCGCGGTCTGGGGATCCCTGAAAGCTCAGGGTCTTTGGTCTCGGGAAGAATCTCTTCTGCCGATAAATATTCTGGAACTGAGAGCGATATTCAATGCTCTCAAGGCTTGGCCTCAGCTAGCGAGGGCCAAGTTCATACGGTTTCAATCAGACAACATGACAACTGTTGCGTACATCAACCATCAGGGGGGAACAAGGAGTTCCCTGGCGATGGAAGAAGTGACCAAAATCATTCTATGGGCGGAGTCTCACTCCTGCCACCTGTCTGCTATCCACATCCCAGGAGTGGAAAATTGGGAAGCGGATTTTCTGAGTCGTCAGACATTGCATCCGGGGGAGTGGGAACTCCATCCGGAAATCTTTGCCCAAGTCACTCAACTGTGGGGCATTCCAGACGTGGATCTGATGGCCTCTCGTCAGAACTTCAAAGTTCCTTGCTACGGGTCCAGATCCAGGGATCCCAAGGCGGCTCTAGTGGATGCACTAGTAGCACCTTGGACCTTCAAACTAGCTTATGTATTCCCGCCGTTTCCTCTCATCCCCAGGCTGGTAGCCAGGATCAATCAGGAAAGGGCTTCAGTGATCTTGATAGCTCCTGCGTGGCCACGCAGGACTTGGTATGCAGATCTGGTGAATATGTCATCGGCTCCACCATGGAAGCTACCTTTGAGACGAGACCTTCTTGTTCAAGGTCCGTTCGAACATCCGAATCTGGTCTCACTCCAGCTGACTGCTTGGAGATTGAACGCTTGATCTTATCGAAGCGAGGGTTCTCAGATTCTGTTATCGATACTCTTGTTCAGGCCAGAAAGCCTGTAACTAGAAAGATTTACCACAAAATTTGGAAAAAATATATCTGTTGGTGTGAATCTAAAGGATTCCCTTGGGACAAGGTTAAGATTCCTAAGATTCTATCGTTCCTTCAAGAAGGATTGGAAAAAGGATTATCTGCAAGTTCCTTGAAGGGACAGATTTCTGCCTTGTCTGTGTTACTTCACAAAAAGCTGGCAGCTGTGCCAGATGTTCAAGCCTTTGTTCAGGCTCTGGTTAGAATCAAGCCTGTTTACAAACCTGTGACTCCTCCTTGGAGTCTCAACTTAGTTCTTTCAGTTCTTCAGGGGGTTCCGTTTGAACCCTTACATTCCGTTGATATTAAGTTATTATTTTGGAAAGTTTTGTTTTTGGTTGCAATTTCTTCTGCTAGAAGAGTTTCAGAGTTATCTGCTCTGCAGTGTTCTCCTCCTTATCTGGTGTTCCATGCAGATAAGGTGGTTTTACGTACTAAACCTGGTTTTCTTCCAAAAGTTGTTTCTAACAAAAACATTAACCAGGAGATTATCGTACCTTCTCTGTGTCCGAAACCAGTTTCGAAGAAGGAACGTTTGTTGCACAATTTGGATGTTGTTCGCGCTCTAAAATTCTATTTAGATGCTACAAAGGATTTTAGACAAACATCTTCCTTGTTTGTTGTTTATTCCGGTAAAAGGAGAGGTCAAAAAGCAACTTCTACCTCTCTCTCTTTTTGGATTAAAAGCATCATCAGATTGGCTTACGAGACTGCCGGACGGCAGCCTCCCGAAAGAATCACAGCTCATTCCACTAGGGCTGTGGCTTCCACATGGGCCTTCAAGAACGAGGCTTCTGTTGATCAGATATGTAGGGCAGCGACTTGGTCTTCACTGCACACTTTTACCAAATTTTACAAGTTTGATACTTTTGCTTCTTCTGAGGCTATTTTTGGGAGAAAGGTTTTGCAAGCCGTGGTGCCTTCCATCTAGGTGACCTGATTTGCTCCCTCCCATCATCCGTGTCCTAAAGCTTTGGTATTGGTTCCCACAAGTAAGGATGACGCCGTGGACCGGACACACCTATGTTGGAGAAAACAGAATTTATGTTTACCTGATAAATTACTTTCTCCAACGGTGTGTCCGGTCCACGGCCCACCCTGGTTTTTTAATCAGGTCTGATAATTTATTTTCTTTAACTACAGTCACCACGGTATCATATGGTTTCTCCTATGCAAATATTCCTCCTTAACGTCGGTCGAATGACTGGGGTAGGCGGAGCCTAGGAGGGATCATGTGACCAGCTTTGCTGGGCTCTTTGCCATTTCCTGTTGGGGAAGAGAATATCCCACAAGTAAGGATGACGCCGTGGACCGGACACACCGTTGGAGAAAGTAATTTATCAGGTAAACATAAATTCTGTTTTTTTAAGAAATTTATTTCTTACCTGGGGTTTAGTTTTTTTTTTTTTCAATTGACTACTTCTTGCAAGTTGCGGGCGGTATTGGGCCCGCGGGTGCATCAAATGCTAAACTTTATTGCGTCATTCTTGGCGCAAAAATATTTTTGCCGCGGAAAAATATGTCTATGACGCAACTTCGTCATTTCCGGCGTCATACTTGACGCAAGTGTCATTTCCGGTTATTTTTGGCGCCAAAAAAGTTTGTTACGTTGTGCGTCATACTTTGCGCCAAACTTTTTCATTATTTCAATACCCCATTGATGTTTGCCTCTTGCCTTTTTCTCTATCAGAGGGCTATGCTATTTGCATTTTTTCCCATTCCTGAAACTGTCATATAAGGAAATAGATAATTTTGCTTTATATGTTGTTTTTTTCTCTTACATTTTGCAAGATGTCTCAATCTGATCCTGCCTCAGAAGTTTCTGCTGGAACATTGCTGCCTGACATCGGTTCTACCAAAGCTAAGTGCATTTGTTGTAAAATTGTAGAAATTATTTCTCCGAAAGTCATTTGTAATAGTTGTCATGATAAACTTTTACATGCAGATAGTGTATCCAGCAGTAATAGTACATTGCCAGTTGCAGTTCCTTCAACTTCTAATGTGCATGATATATCTGTGAATTTTAAAGAATTTGTTTCTGATTCTATCCTGAAGGCTTTGTCTGCATTTCCACCTTTTAATAAACGTAAAAGGTCTTTTGAAATTTCAAATGACCAACAACAATAATACTTTATCCTCTTCTGATGAGGATCTATCTGAGACAGAAGATCCTTCCTCAGACATTGACACTGACAAATCTACTTATTTATTTAAAATAGAGTATATGCGTTCTTTATTAAAAGAAGTGTTACCGTAATTACTTTGGATATTGAGGTAACCAGTCCTATTGACGTTCAGTCTAATAAATGTTTAAATGCTGTTTTTAAATCTCCTGTGGTTTCTCCAGGGGTTTTTCCTATTCCTGAGGCTATTTCTGATATGATTTCTAAGGAATGGAATAAGCCAGGTACTTCTTTTATTTCTTCTTCAAGGTTTAAAATATTGTATCCTTTACCAGCAAAATCTATAGAGTTTTGGGAAAAAAATCCCCAAAGTAGATGGGGCTATTTCTACTCTTGCTAAACGTACCACTATTCCTATGGAAGATAGTACTTCCTTTAAGGATCCTTTAGATAGGAAGCTTGAATCTTATCTAAGGAAGGCCGATTTATATTCAGGTCATCTTCTCAGACCTGCAATTTCTTTGGCTGATGTTGCGGCTGCATCAACTTTCTGGTTGGAGAATTTAGCGCAACAGGAATTGGATTTTGACTTATCTAGCATTATTCGCTTACTGCAATATGCTAATCATTTTATTTGTGATGCCATTTTTGATATTATCAAAATTGATGTTAGATCCATGTCTTTAGCTATATTAGCTAGAAGAGCTTTGTGGCTTAAATCTTGGAATGCTGATATGACATCTAAGTCTAGATTACTATCGCTTTCTTTCCAAGGTAATAATTTATTTGGTTCTCAGTTGGATTATATTATTTCAACTGTCACTGGGGAAAGGGAGTTTTTCTGCCTCAGGATAAAAAAACCTAAGGGTAAATCTAAGGCTTCTAACCGTTTTCGTTCCTTTCGTCAGAATAAGGAACAAAAACTCAATCCTCCCCCCAAGGAATCTGCTTCCAATTGGAAGCATTCCTCAAATTGGAATAAATCCAAGCCATTTAGGAAACCAAAGTCAGCCCCTAAGTCTGCATGAAGGTGCAGCCCTCATTCCAGCTCAGCTGGTAGGGGGCAGATTAAGGTTTTTCAAGGATATTTGGATAAAATCTGTCCGAATCAATGGATTCAGAGCATTGTCTCTCAAGGGTATCGAATAGGATTCAGAGTAAGACCTGTGAGAAGACTTTTTCTCTCACGTATCCCAGCAAATCCAGTAAAAGCTCAGGGTTTCCTGAAGTGTGTTTCAGACCTGGAGTCTTCGGGGGTAATCATGCAAGTTCCTTTTCAGGAACAAGGTTTGGGGTTTTATTCAAATCTATTCATTGTCCCAAAAAAGGAAAATTTATTCAGACCAGTTCTGGATCTGAAAATTTTGAATCGTTATGTAAGAGTCCAACTTTCAAGATGGTGACTATAAGGACTATTCTGCCTTTTGTTCAGCGAGGACATTATATGTCCACAATAGACTTGCAGGATGCATAACTTCATATTCCGATTCATCCAGAACATTATCAGTTTCTGAGATTCTCTTTTCTAAACAAGCATTACCAATTTGTTGCTCTTCCATTTGGCCTAGCAACAGCTCCAAGAATCTTTTAAAAGGTTCTGGGTGCCCTACTCTCTGTAATCAGAGAACATGGTATTGGGGTGTTTCCTTATTTGGATGATATCTTGGTACTAGCTCAGTCTTTACGTACTGCAGAATCTCACACAAATCAACTAGTGTTGTTTCTTCGGAAACATGGTTGGAGGATCAATTTACCAAAAAGTTTCTTGATTCCTCAGACAAGGGTCACCTTTTTAGGTTTCCAGATAGATTCAGTGTCCATGACTCTGTCTCTAACAGACAAGAGACGTTAAAAATTGGTTGCAGCCTGCCGGCACCTTCAGTCTCAGTCATTCCCTTCAGTGGCTGTGTGCATGGAAGTTTTAGGTCTCATGACTGCAGCATCGGACGCGATCCCCTTCGCTCGTTTTCATATGAGTCCTCTACAGCTTTGTATGCTGATGCAATGGTGCAGGGATTATACAAAGATATCACAATTAATATCCTTAAATCCCAATGTACGACACTCTCTGACGTGGTGGATAGATCACCGTCGTTTAGTTCAAGGGGCTTCTTTTGTTCGGCCAACCTGGACTGTGATCACAACAGATGCGAGTCTTTCAGGTTGGGGAGCTGTTTGGGGATCTCTGACAGCACAAGGGGTTTGGAAATCTCAAGAGGCGAGATTACCAATAAATATTTCAGAGCTCTTCAATTTTGGCCTTTGTTAAAGAGAGAACCGTTCATTTGTTTTCAGACAGACAATATCACAACAGTGGCATTTGTCAGTCATCAGGGTGGGACTCACAGTCCCCAAGCTATGAAAGAAGTATCTCGGATACTTGCTTGGGCGGAATCCAGCTCCTGTCTAATATCTGCGTTTCATATCCCAGGTGTAGACAATTGGGAGGCGGATTATCTCAGCCGCCAGACTTTACATCCAGGGGAGTGGTCTCTCCATCCAGATGTGTTTTCTCAGATTGTTCAGATGTGGGGTCTTCTAGAGATAGATCTCATGGCCTCTCATCTAAACAAGAAACTTCCCAGATACCTGTCCAGGTCCAGGGATGTTCAGGCGGAAGCAGTGGATGCGTTGACACTTCCTTGGTGTTATCATCCTGCTTACATTTTCCCGCCTCTAGTTCTTCTTCTAAGAGTGATCTCCAAAATCATCATGGAACAATCATTTGTGTTGCTGGTGGCTCCAGCATGGCCACACAGGTTTTGGTATGCGGAGGTGGTTCGGATGTCCAGTTGCCCGCCTTGGCCACTTCCGTTACGGCCAGACCTACTATCTCAAGGTCCGTTTTTCCATCAGGATCTCAAATCAGTAAATTTGAAGGTATGGAAATTGAACACTTAGTACTAAGTCATAGAGGTTTCTCTGACTCAGTGATTAATACTATGTTACAAGCTCGTAAATCTGTCTCTAGAAAGATTTATGATAGAGTTTGGAAGACTTACATTTCATGGTGTTCTTCTCATAAATTTTCTTGGTATTCTTTTAGCATTCCTAGAATTTTACAGTTTCTTCAGGATGGTTTGGATAAGGGTTTGTCTGCAAGTTCCTTGAAAGGACAAATCTTCGCTCTTTCTGTTTTATTTCACAGAAAGATTGCTATACTTTCTGATATACACTGTTTTGTACTGGCTTTAGTTCATATTAAGCCTGTCATTAAATCAATTTCTCCTCCTTGGAGTCTTAAAGGGACAGTCTAGTCCAAAAAAAACTTTCATGATTCAGATAGGGCATGTAATTTTAAACAATTTTCCAATTTACTTTTATCACCAATTTTTCTTTGTTCTCTTGGTATTCTTAGTTGAAATCTTAACTTAGGAGGTTCATATGCTAATTTCTTAGATCTTGAAGGCCGCCTCTTAAGAATGCATTTTAACAGGTTTTTCACCACTAGAGGGTGTTAGTTCATGTTTTTTCTATAGATAACACTGTGCTCTTGCATGTGAAGTTACCTGGGAGCCATCACTGATTGGCTAAACTGCAAGTCTGTCAAAAGAACAAATAAAGGGGCAGTCTGCAGAGGCTTAGATACAAGATATTTACAGAGGTAAAAAATATATAAATATAACTGTGTTGGTTATGCAAAACTAGGGAATGGGTAAACAAGGGATTATCTATCTTTTAAAACAATAACAATTCTGGTTTAGACTGTCCCTTTAATTTGGTTCTGAAGGCTTTACAGGCTCCTCCATTTGAACCTATGCATTCTTTGGACATTAAACTACTTTCTTGGAAAGTGTTGTTCCTTTTGGGTATCTCTTCTGCTAGAAGAGTTTCTGAGCTATCTGCTCTTTCTTGTGAGAAATGTTTCATCAGGATAAGGCTGTTTTGCGGACTTCTTTTCAATTTTTACCTATGGTTGTGAATTCTAACAACATTAATAGAGAAATTGTTGTCCCTTCCTTATGTCCTAATCCTAAGAATTCTTTGGAATGATTCTTACCTTCTTTGGATGTGGTAAGAGCTTTGAAATACTATGTGGAAGCTACTAAATATTTCAGGAAGACTTCCAGTCTATTTGTTTTATTTTCTGGTCCTAGGAAAGGTCAGAAGGCTTCTGCTATTTCCTTGGCTTCTTGGTTGAAACTTTTGATTCATCAATTTTATTTGGAGTCGGGTCAGGACCCACCTCAGAAAATTACAGCTTATTCTACTAGATCAGTCTCCACTTCGTGGGCTTTCAAGAATGAAGCTTCAGTTGATCAGATTTGCAAAGCGTCAACTTGGTCCTCTTTGCATACTTTTACTAAATTCTACCGTTTTGATGTATTTGCTTCTTCGGAAGCAGTTTTTGGTAGAAAAGTTCTTCAGGCAGCTGTTTCAGTTTGATTCTTCTGCTTTTGATTTGAGTTTTTTTCTTTCAATTATGAAAATAAACTTATTTTTTTGGGTTGTGGATTAATTTTTTCAGCGGAAAATGGCTGTTTTTATTTTATTCCCTCCCTCTCTAGTGACTCTTGAGTGGAGATCCACATCTTGGGTATTGCTATCCCATACGTCACTAGCTCATGGACTCTTGCCAATTACATGAAAGAAAACATAATTTATGTAAGAACTTACTTGATAAATTAATTTCTTTCATATTGGCAAGAGTCCATGAGTCCCACTCTTTTTATGGTGGTTATGATTTTTTGTATAAAGCACAATTATTTCCAAATTTCTTTTGTTAATGCTTTCTACTCCGTTCTTTATCACCCCACTGTTTGGCTATTCGTTAAACTGAATTGTGGGTGTGGTGAGGGGTGTATTTATAGGCATTTTGAGATTTGGGAAACTTTGCCCCTCCTTTTAGGATTGTATATCCCATATGTCACTAGCTCACGGACTCTTGCCAATATGAAAGAAATGAATTTTATCAGGTAAGTTCTTACATAAATTATGTTTTTTTGCATCAAGTACCTGTTTTGAACACAAACACCCTCATTCTAGTGCAGATTACAGGTGGAGCGCTATTTTAACGTGCGCCTGTAAGGGTCACATTTGCCCGTTTACAGGTGCAAGTTATATAACCAGCCATTATTAGTGGCTGGTTGATTCTACCACAAGCTCACGGTTTCACTTGGCGCTAGAATTCATTAATGAGAGATCAGATCTCTGTGTCTAGCAGCATCAGAACGAGGCTCCCATTGAAGTCTATGCAAGGGCTCTCTTGTGAGCGCAAGGTTTCCGAGCAATGTGTACGCGAGGCTGCATTTGCATTGTGCCTCACTTGTAATAAGTGAAGCGCAAATATCACGCTTGCGTAAGTGCAATATTGCGCTCCACTCGTAATCTAGCCCTTAGTGTTTCTAGCTCTTGCTACAACATCTTCACTGTTTTGTCATGCCACTGTGTCCCTGTTCTCCCTTGCACTTCTGGGAGTGCCTTTATTAATTTGCTAGGTTCCATAGCAGGATTTATGGGCTGCTTCTGTTGTCTTAAAGGGACAGTCTACACCAGAATTGTTATTGTTTTAAAAGATATATAATCCCTTTATTACTCATTCCCTAAATTTGCATAACCAACACAGTTATATTAATACACTTTTTACCTGTTTGATTACCTTGTATCTTAGCCTCTGCAAACTGCCACATTATTTCAGTTCTTTTTACAGACTTGCATTTTAGCCAATCAGTGCTGACTCCTAGTTAACTCCACGTGCGTGAGCACAGTGTTATTTATATGACACACATGAACTAACGCCCCCTAGTGGTGAAAAACTGTCAAAATGCATTCATATAAGAGGCGGCCATCAAGGTCTAAGACATTAGCATATTAAACTCCTATAGCTTTCAACTAAGAATATCAAGATATAAAAGCAAAATTGCTGATAAAAGTAAATGAGAATGTTGTTTAAAATTACAAGCCCTATCTGAATCATGAAAGTTTATTTTGGACTAGACTGTCCCTTTAATGGTGTGGGTTTTTCCTGATATTCATGTGAATTAGTATAAGCTTGTAGATTGTACCTTTTTTATTATATAAAAAAAGCAGGATACAAAACACATATGCACTCAATGTGGTACCTATAGTATTTATAATTGGTGCAACTTCTCCACATAACACCAGAATAGATACTCAAAGAAAGTATAATGGACACCAACCAGCAGATGAGGATCTCATTTGCTACAATGTGTACTACTTCTTTCATTATAAATATTTATTTTATTGTAAATGCACCACTATAAGGTTAAAATAGTCTTTATTTTAAAATAGAACCTAAATGGTCCACCATTTAAAGCATCAAATAAAGATCTTTTTTCCTTGGGCTTCTATAGAGTGTTGTGAGAAGTTATAATTGCACTTCCAGATTTTTGAGTGTGTATGCCCAAGCTGTCAATTCTCTTCTAAAATGTATAGAACTAGCATATTCACACTAGATTAATGGACTCGTGGACTCCGCCGTAAGAAAGAAAATGTTTTTTAACCATTATGTGAACCTTCCATTTGGAATCTAACATTAAAGTACTTTGTTTTGTTTTTTCTTTGGGATAATGTAGCTCTCTCAACAGTTCCAGAAACCCTACCTAAGGTTGTTTGAGAATTTTGTCTTTCTTTGGCCTTTCTTTTTGTCATAAAAAAATTCTAAGTGATGAACCGCTTTATATTCTGAGTGTGTTTTTGTGCATTTATATATTTATGAAGAGTTACGTAAAGCAGCCGTGTAGACTTCTTGCACTGAAGCACTATCATATACTGTAACAAAATAAATAAATACAAATAATAGGGTGTTAAAGAGCTATTACAGGTAAACCAATAAATCATGCATTTTTATCACTAGCAACCCTGCAATTCTTAGTGTTAAACCCCTGCAATGGGGCAAAACACACAAAGTACCACTCGGGAATTGCAGACAACTGCTTGTCCCAAGTAGAAACTGCTGCTGATCCATTCAGCAGTATTAGTTTTGCAAACCTCCTGTTCGATTACCTTTACTGGTTTCCTCTCAGGACCAGCGGTAATCCATGGTTTCCGAGTGGTAGTTTTTTTTTTTTATTAAATATTTACATTTCTTCTATAAGATACGAGTCCACTGATTCATCCTTTACTTGTGGGATATTATCCTCCTGCTAACCGGAAGTGGCAAAGAGCACCACAGCAGAGCTGTCTATATAGCTCCACCCCCAGTCATTCTCTTTGCCTATTTTAAGTAATTGGAAGGGTAAAGTGAAAGAGGTGATAAAATGTTAGTTTTTATTTTCTTCAAGCAAGACTTTTTTATTTTAAATGGTACCGGTGTGTGCTATTTTCTCCCAGGCAGCAGATGGATGAAGACTTCTGCCTGGAGACTGATGATCTTAGCAGTTGTTACTAAGATCCAGAGTAGTTCCCACAGAATGGCTGAGGAGTACTTAAGAAACTTCAGTGTGAGGAACCTTTTTCATGCTACAAGCATTGAGGTATGTTCAGTCATTTTTTTCTGGAGAGACTGTGTTATTTCAGAATTGGCTGACAGTATCCCCATGAGGGAAAGGATAAGCAGTAATCCTAATGTATAGAGAGGGGTATTACTGGACCTGTATATTGGGCTATAAAAAATGGTTGACACTGATGATATGATGTTTGTGGGCAAACGTTTCATGTTGGGAGTTACAGATAACGTTTTTTATGGCAAACGTTTTTTACTTTATATAAGCATGGAAGGTATACATGGCTTCACTTAATGGGTATATGGACCCACATGGCTAGGTTTTAGACCGCTCTGGTGCGGATATTTTAGGGTGTGAGATATCGAGTGAGATGGGCGGGGCCTATTTCCGTGCCTCAATTGCGCAGTTGTTTTTCCCAGACAAGCAGCAAGCTCCAACTCCGGTGGGCCTTTCAGAGACAGTTTGGGCCTAATCGAAGGTTTAATCCGATTTTACAGACCCCTGAGGGCAGGTAGGCGCCACAGCAGGGCTGTGGCGAGGTGCAGGGGGTGTTTTTGTTTGAAGTTAACGTTTTATAGCATAACGTTTTTTTGGTAAGGGTTAAGTATTCCTTTCCTTGTGGGGTAAACTTAGCTGACAAGTTGGGAGGCATTTATCATAAAATTGTGATAATTTTATCGTTTTAAAGCAGTTTTGGAAAAATGGTATGATTTTTTTTCTCTTAAAGGCACAGTACCGTTTTTTCTCTTGTTAAGTGTATTCAGTCCACGGGTCATCCATTACTTATAGGGATATATTCCCTTCCCAACAGGAAGTTGCAAGAGGATCACCCAAGCAGAGCTGCTATATAGCTCCTCCCCTCACATGTCATACCCAGTCATTCTCTTGCAACTCTCAACATAGAAGGAGGTCGTGAGAGGAGTGTGGTGTTTTATACTTAATTATTTCTTCAATCAAAAGTTTGTTATTTTTAAATGGCACCGGAGTGTGCGTTTTTTTTCCTTAGGCAGTATTTAGAAGAAGAAATCTGCCTGCGTTTTCTATGATCTTAGCAGAAGTAACTAAGATCCACTGGCTGTTCTCGCACATTCTGAGGAGTGAGGTAACTTCAGAAAGGGAATAGCATGCGGGGTCTCCTGCAAATGAGGTATGTGCAGTAAAATATTTTTCTAAGGAATGGAATTGACTAAGAAAATACTGCTGATACCGAAGTAATGTAAGTACAGCCTTAAATGCAGTGGTAGCGACTGGTATCAGGCTGATTAAATGTATGTGCAGTAATGTAATTTTCTAAAGAATGGAATTTGACTGAGAAAATGCTGCTTATACTGAAAGTAATGTAATGAGCCTTAACTGCAGTAGAAGCGACTGGTAGCAGGCTTATAAATAACAATACATACTCTTTAAAAAGGGATCTTAAAAACGTTTACTGGCATGTTTTATCGTTTTTTGTGAGGTACATTGGTGATAAAACTTATAGGGGCATGCATTTTTCCACATGGCTGACATATTTCTGCATAGAAACAGTTAACTGATGTTTCCCACTGCTGTAATAATGAGTGGGAGGGGCCTATTTTAGCGCTTTTTTGCGTAGTAAAAATTCAGTCACAGTCTTCCTGCTTCTTCCTGCATGACCCAGGACATCTCTAGAGAGCTCAGAGGTTTTGAAAAGTCATTTTGAGGGAGGTAATCAGTCACAGCAGACCTGTGACAGTGTGTTTGACTGTGTTAAAAACGTTTATTTGCATATTGATTATCCGTTTTTGGGTATTAAGGGGTTAATCATCCATTTGCTAGTGGGTGCAATGCTCTGCTAAACTAATTTATTTACTGTGAAAATTTGGTTGCTATAACAGATTTAGTTCATTGTTATTTCAACTGACAGTTTTTTTGTGCTTCTTAAAGGCGCAGTAGCGTTTTTTTTATTGCTTGTAAATTTATTTTAAAGCATTTTCCAAGCTTGCTAGTCTCATTGCTAGTCTGTTTAAATATGTCTGACACAGATGAATCTGTTTGTTCACTATGTTTGAAGGCCAATGTGGAGCCCCATACAAATATGTGTACTAAATGTATTGATGTCACTTTAAATAATAAAAGTCGGTCTTTATCTGTAAAGGAATTATCACCAGACAACGAGGGGGAAGTTATGCCGACTAACTCTCCTCACGTGTCAGTACCTTCGCCTCCCGTTCAGGAGGCGCGTGAGATTGTGGCGCCAAGTACATCAGGGACGCCCATACAAATCACGTTAGAAGACATGGCTACTATTATGAATAATACCCTGACAGAAGTGTTATCTAAATTGCCAGAATTAAGAGGCAAGCGCGATAGCTCTGGGATAAGGACAGAGCGCGCTGGTGATATGAGAGCCATGTCTGATACTGCGTCACAGTTTGCAGAACATGAGGACGGAGAGCTTCATTCTGTGGGTGACGGATCTGATCCGGGGAAGCCGGATTCAGAGATCTCTAATTTTAAATTTAAGCTAGAGAACCTCCTTGTATTGCTTGGAGAGGTTTTAGCGGCTCTGAATGACTGTAACAAAGTTGCAATTCCAGAGAAAATGTGTAGGCTGGATAGATACTATGCGGAGCCGGTGTGTACTGACTTTTTCCTATACCTAAAAGGCTTGCAGAAATTATTAGCAAGGAGTGGGATAGACCCGGTGTGCCCTTTTCCCCACCTCCTATATTTAGGAAAATGTTTCCAATAGACGCCACTACACGGGACTTATGACAGACGGTCCCTAAGGTGGAGGGAGCAGTTTCTACTTTAGCTAAGCGTACCACTATCCCGGTGGAGGATAGTTGTGCTTTTTCGGATCCAATGGATAAAAATTTAGAAGGTTACCTTAAGAAAATGTTTGTTCAACAAGGTTTTATCTTACAGCCCCTTGCATGCATTGCGCCTGTCACTGCTGCTGCGGCATTCTGGTTTGAGTCTCTAGAAGAGGCCATTCGCACAGCTCCATTGGATGAAATTATGGACAAGCTTAAAGCACTTAAGCTGGCTAATGCATTTGTTTCTGATGCCATTGTACATTTAACTAAACTAACGGCTAAGAATTCCGGATTCGCCATCCAGGCACGCAGAGCGCTATTGCTTAAATCCTGGTCAGCTGACGTGACTTCTAAATCTAAATTGCTTAATATTCCTTTCAAAGGGCAGACCTTATTCGGGCCCGGTTTGAAAGAAATTATCGCTGACATTACTGGAGGTAAGGGTCATACTCTTCCTCAGGACAGGGCCAAATCAAAGGCCAAACAGTCTAATTTTCGTGCCTTTCGAAACTTCAAGGCAGGAGCAGCATCAACTTCCTCCACTCCAAAACAGGAAGGAACTGTTGCTCGTTACAGAAAGGCCTGGAAAACTAACCAGTCCTGGAACAAGGGCAAGCAGGCCAGAAAACCTACAACTGCCCCTAAGACAGCATGAATAGAGGGCCCCCTATCCGGAAACGGATCTAGTGGGGGGCAGACTTTCTCTCTTCGCCCAGGCGTGGGCAAGAGATGTCCAGGATCCCTGGGCGTTGGAGATTATTTCTCAGGGATATCTTCTGGACTTCAAAGCTTCTCCTCCACAAGGGAGATTTCATCTTTCAAGGTTATCAGCAAACCAAATAAAGAAAGAGGCATTTCTACACTGTGTACAAGACCTCATAGTAATGGGGGTGATCCACCCAGTTCCGAGGACGTAACAAGGGCAAGGATTTTACTTGAATCTGTGGTTCCCAAGAAAGAGGGAACCTTCAGACCAATCTTGGACCTAAAAATCTTAAACAAATTCCTAAGAGTTCCATCATTCAAAATTGAAACTATTCGAACCATCCTACCCATGATCCAAGAGGGTCAGTATATGACCACAGTGGACTTAAAGGATGCCTACCTTCACATACCGATTCACAAAGATCATTATCGGTACCTAAGATTTTCCTTTCTAGACAGGCATTACCAGTTTGTAGCTCTTCCCTTCGGGTTAGCTACGGCCTCGAGAATTTTTACAAAGGTTCTGGGCTCACTTCTGGCGGTGCTAAGACCGCGAGGCATAGCGGTGGCTCCGTACCTAGACAATATTCTGATACAAGCGTCAAGTTTTCAAATTGCCAAGTCTCATACAGAGATAGTTCTGGCATTTCTGAGGTCGCATGGGTGGAAGGTGAACGTGAAAAAGAGTTCTCTATTACCACTCACAAGGGTTCCCTTACTAGGGACTCTTATAGATTCTGTAGAGATGAAAATTTACCTGACGGAGTCCAGGTTATCAAAACTTCTAAATGCTTGCCGTGTCCTTCATTCCATCCCACGCCCGTCAGTAGCTCAGTGCATGGAAGTAATCGGCTTAATGGTAGCGGCAATGGACATAGTACCATTTGCGCGCCTGCATCTCAGACCGCTGCAATTATGCATGCTAAGTCAGTGGAATGGGGATTACTCAGATTTGTCCCCTCTACTAAATCTGGATCAAGAGACCAGAGATTCTCTTCTTTGGTGGCTTTCTCGGGTCCATCTGTCCAAAGGGATGACCTTTCGCAGGCCAGATTGGACGATTGTAACAACAGATGCCAGCCTTCTAGGTTGGGGCGTAGTCTGGAACTCCTTGAAGGCTCAGGGATCGTGGACTCAGGAGAAGAAACTCCTCCCAATAAATATTCTGGAGTTAAGAGCAATATTCAATGCTCTTCTAGCTTGGCCTCAGTTAGCAACACTGAGGTTCATCAGATTTCAGTCGGACAACATCACGACTGTGGCTTACATCAACCATCAAGGGGGAACCAGGAGTTCCCTAGCGATGTTAGAAGTCTCAAAGATAATTCGCTTGGCAGAGTCTCACTCTTGCCACCTGTCAGCGATCTACATCCCAGGCGTGGAGAACTGGGAGGCGGACTTTCTAAGTCGCCAGACTTTTCATCCGGGGGAGTGGGAACTTCATCCGGAAGTCTTCGCTCAACTGATTCATCGTTGGGGCAAACCAGAACTGGATCTCATGGCGTCTCGCCAGAACGCCAAGCTTCCTTGTTACGGATCCAGGTCCAGGGACCCGGGAGCGGCGCTGATAGATGCTCTAGCATTCCCTTGGGTTTTCAACATGGCTTATGTGTTTCCACCATTTCCGCTGCTACCTCGACTGATTGCCAAGATCAAACAAGAGAGGGCATCAGTGATTCTGATAGCGCCTGCGTGGCCACGCAGGACCTGATATGCAGACCTAGTGGACATGTCGTCCTGTCCACCATGGTCTCTGCCTCTGAGGCAGGACCTTCTAATTCAGGGTCCTTTCAACCATCCAAATCTAATTTCTCTGAGGCTGACTGCATGGAGATTGAACGCTTGATCCTATCAAAGTGTGGCTTCTCGGAGTCAGTTATTGATACCTTAATACAGGCTCGGAAACCTGTTACCAGAAAAATTTACCATAAAATATGGCGTAAATATTTATATTGGTGCGAATCCAAGAGTTACTCATGGAGTAAGGTTAGGATTCCTAGGATATTGTCTTTTCTACAAGAGGGTTTAGAAAAGGGCTTATCTGCTAGTTCGTTAAAGGGACATATTTCTGCTCTGTCTATTCTTTTACACAAACGTCTGGCAGAAGTTCCAGACGTTCAGGCTTTTTGTCGGGCTTTGGCTAGGATTAAGCCTGTGCTTAAGACTGTTGCTCCGCCGTGGAGCTTAAACTTAGTTCTTAAAGTTCTTCAAGGTGTTCCATTTGAAACCCTTCATTCCATTGATATTAAGCTGTTATCTTGGAAAGTTCTGTTTTTGATGGCTATTTCCTCGGCTCGAAGAGTCTCTGAGTTATCTGCCTTACATTGTGATTCTCCTTATCTGATTTTCCATTCAGACAATGTAGTTCTGCGTACTAAACCTGGGTTCTTACCTAAGGTAGTTTCTAACAGGAATATCAATCAAGAGATTGTTGTTCCATCATTATGTCCTAACCCTTCTTCAAAGAAGGAACAACTTTTGCATAATCTGGACGTAGTCCGTGCCCTGAAGTTCTATTTACAGGCAACTAAAGATTTTTGTCAAACTTCTTCCCTGTTTGTCGTTTATTCTGGTCAGAGGAGAGGTCAAAAAGCTTTGGCTACCTCTCTCTCCTTTTGGCTTCGTAGCATAATACGTTTAGCCTATGAGACTGCTGGACAGCAGCCTCCTGAAAGAATTACAGCTCATTCCACTAGAGCTGTGGCTTCCACCTGGGCCTTTAAGAATGAGGCCTCTGTTGAACAGATTTGCAAGGCTGCGACTTGGTCTTCACTTCATACCTTTTCAAAATTTTACAAATTTGACACTTTTGCTTCTTCGGAGGCTGTTTTTGGGAGAAAGGTTCTACAGGCAGTGGTTCCTTCCATTTAAGTTCCTGCCTTGTCCCTCCCATCATCCGTGTACTTTAGCTTTGGTATTGGTATCCCATAAGTAATGGATGACCCGTGGACTGAATACACTTAACAAGAGAAAACATAATTTATGCTTACCTGATAAATTTATTTCTCTTGTAGTGTATTCAGTCCACGGCCCGCCCTGTCTTTTTCTGAGGCAGATCTAAATTTTAATTAAAACTCCAGTCACCACTGCACCCTATGGTTTCTCCTTTCTTGTCTTGTTTCGGTCGAATGACTGGATATGACATGTGAGGGGAGGAGCTATATAGCAGCTCTGCTTGGGTGATCCTCTTGCAACTTCCTGTTGGGAAGGGAATATATCCCCATAATTAATGGATGACCCGTGGACTGAATACACTACAAGAGAAATAAATTTATCAGGTAAGCATAAATTATGTTTTTTTCAGATTATTTTTTTCATAAAATAAAGTGTTTCAATAAAGTGTTTGTGGTCATTACTAGCCTGTTTTAACATGTCTGACATTGAGGAAAGTCAATGTTTCATGTGTTTAGAAGCCATTGTGGAAACCCCACTTAAAATGTTTCCTTCATGTACTGAAAGGGCCTTACATTGCAAAGAACATATTTTAGCTGATAAAAGTATGTCTCAGGATGATTCTCAGTCAGAAGAGAATCAGGTTATGCCATCTACTTCTCCCCAAGTTTCACAACCTTTAACACCCGCCCAAGCGACGCCAAGTACTTCTAGTGCGTCTAATTCTTTCACCCTGCAAGATATGGCCGCAGTTATGTCTACTGCCCTAACAGAGGTATTATCTAAACTGCCTGGTTTGCAGGGTAAGCGCAGTAGGTCTGGTATTAGAGTAAATGCTGAGCCCTCTGATGCTTTATTGGCTATCTCCGATGTACCCTCACACTGTTCTGATTTGGGGGTGGGGGAATTGCTGTCTGAGGGAGAGCTTTCTGATTCAGGAAAGATGTTCACTCAAACAGACTCAGATATGACGGCCTTTAAGTTTAAGCTTGAACACCTCCGCTTGTTGCTCAGGGAGGTTTTAGCGACTCTGGATGATTGTGACCCTATTGTAATTCCACCAGAGAAATTGTGTAAAATGGATAGATATCTAGAGGTCCCTACTTACACTAATGTTTTTCCAGTCCCTAAGAGGATTTCGGACATTGTTACTAAGGAATGGGATAGACCAGGCATTCCGTTCTCTCACCCTCCTACTTTTAAGAAAATGTTTCCCATATCTAACACCATTCGGGATTCCTGGCAGACGGTCCCTAAGGTGGAGGGAGCTATTTCTACCCTGGCTAAGAGTACAACTATACCTATTGAGGACAGTTGTACTTTCAAAGATCCTATGGATAAAAAATTAGAGGGTCTTCTAAAGAAATTGTTTATTTATCAGGGTTTTCTTCTACAACCTATAGCGTGCCTGTTCCTGTAAGTACTGCAGCTGCTTTTTGGTTTGAGGCTCTAGAGGAGTCTCTTAAGGTTGAGACCCCATTAGATGATATTTTGGATAGAATTAAGGCTCACAAGCTAGCTAATTGTTTTATTACAGATGCCGCTTTTCAAATGGCTAAATTAGCAGCGAAGAATGCAGGTTATGCCATTTTAGCGTGTAGAGCGTTATGGCTTAAGTCCTGGTCTGCTGATGTGTCATCAAAATCTAAGCTGTTAGCTATTCCTTTCAAAGGTAAGACTCTATGCTGGCCTGAACTGAAGGAGATCATTTCCGACATTACTGGAGGTAAAGGCCATGCCCTTCCTCAGTACAAGACAAATAAAATGAGGGCCAAACAAAATAATTTTCGTTCCTTTTGAAACTTTAAAGGTGGACCCTCTACTTCCTCCTCTGCCAAAAAGCAGGAGGGGAATTTTGCTCAATCCATGTCAGTCTGGAGATCTAACCAGACCTGGAATAAAGGTAAACAGGCCAAGAAGCCCGCTGCTGCTACCAAGACAGCATGAAGGGGCAGCCCCCGATCCAGGACCGGATCTAGTAGGGGGCAGACTTTCTCTCTTCGCTCAGGCTTGGGCAAGAGACAATCAGGATTCCTGGGCATTATAAATCGTGACCCAGGGGTATTGTCTAGAATTCAAAGATTCTCTCCCAAGGGGGAGATTTCATCTTTCACGTTTGTCTGTAAACCAGACAAAAAGAGAGGCATTCTTACGCTGTGTAAAAGACCTATATACCATGGGTGTAATCTGCCCAGTTCCAAAGGTGGAACAGGGGCAGGGGTTTTACTCCAATCTTTTTGTGGTTCCCAAAAAAGAGGGAACCTTCAGACCGATTTTAGATCTCAAAACTCAAAACAAATTTCTCAGAGTCCCATCCTTCAAGATGGAGACCATTCGGACAATTTTACCAATGATCCAGGAGGGTCAATATATGACCACCGTGGATTTGAAGGATGCATATCTTCACATTCCTATCCACAAAGATCATCACCAGTTCCTCAGGTTCGCCTTCCTGGACAAACATTACCAGTTTGTGGCCCTTCCTTTCGGGTTGGCCACAGCTCCCAGAATTTTCACAAAGGTGCTAGGGTTCCTTCTGGCGGTACTAAGGCCGCGGGGCATAGCAGTGGCGCCCTATCTGGATGATATTTTGATTAAGGCGTCAACTTACCATCTAGCCAAATCTCACATGGACATTGTGTTGGCTTTTCTAAGATCTCATGGGTGGAAGGTGAACATAAACTCTGATAGACTCGGTAGACATGAAGATTTTTCTGACGGAGGTCAGAAAATCAAAAATCTTAACCACTTGCCGAGCACTTCATTCCATTCCTCAGCCGACAGTGGCTCAGTGTATGGAGGTAATTGGACTAATGGTAGCAGCAATGGACATAGTTCCGTTTGCTCGCTTGCATCTCAGACCACTGCAACTGTGCATGCTCAGACAGTGGAATGGGGATTATGCGGATTTTTCTCTACGGATAAATCTAGATCTAGAGACCAGAGACTCTCTTCTTTGGTGGTTGTCACAGGATCATCTGTCCCAGGGAATGTGCTTCCGAAGGCCAGAATGGGTTATAGTGACGGACGCCAGCCTTTTGGGCTGGGGCGCAGTCTGGAATTCCCTGAAGGCTCAGGGTGTGTGGACTCAGCAGGAGGCCCTACTTCCAATAAATATACTAGAACTGAGAGCAATATTCAACGCGCTTCAGGCGTGGCCTCAGCTGGCTTCGGCCAAGTTCATAAGATTCCAGTCGGACAATATCATGACTGTAGCATATATCAATCATCAAGGGGAAACAAAGAGTTCTCTAGCGATGATAGAGGTTTCCAAAATAATTTGATGGGCAGAGACTCACTCTTGCCATCTATCAGCAATTTATAATCCAGGAGTGGAGAACTGGGAAGCGGTTTTTCTAAGTCGTCAGACTTTTCATCCGGGGTAGTGGGAGCTCCATCCGGAGGTGTTTGCACAATTGATTCCTCAATGGGGCACACCAGAATTGAATCTGATGGCATCTCGTCAGAATGCCAAACTTCCTTGTTACGGGTCCAGATCAAGGGATCCTCAAGCAGTACTGATAGATGCTCTAGCAGTACCGTGGTCGTTCAACCTAGCTTATGTGTTTCCTCTCCTACCTCGTCTGATTGCCAGAATCAAACAGGAGAAGGCTTTGGTAATCTTGATAGCTCCCGTGTGGCCACGCAAGACTTGGTATGCGGATCTGGTGGAAATGTCATCTCTGCCACCATGGAAACTGCCACTGAGACAGGTCCTTCTCATTCAGGGTCCGTTCCAACATCCAAATCTAGTTTCTCTGCGGCTGACTGCCTGGAGATTGAATGCTTGGTTTTATCTAAGCGGGGATTCTCCGAGTCGGTCATTGATACCTTGATTCAGGCTCGAAAACCTGTCACTAGGAAAATTTATCATAAGATATGGCGTAAATATCTTTATTGGTGCGAATCCAAAGGCTACTCATGGAGTAAGATCAGGATTCCTAGGATTTTGTCCTTTCTCCAAGAAGGATTGGAGAAGGGGTTATCAGCTAGTTCCTTAAAGGGACAGATTTCTGCTTTGTCAATCTTACTACACAAGCGTCTGGCTTTGATTAGAATTAAGCCTGTGTTTAAACCTGTTGCTCCGCCATGGAGTTTGAATTTAGTTTTAAATGTTCTTCAAGGGGTTCCGTTTGAACCCATGTATTCCATAGATATTAAAATTCTATCTTGGAAAGTTCTGTTTTTAGTAGCTATCTCTTCTGCTCGATGAGTTTCTGAGCTATCTGCGTTACAATGCGACTCGCCTTATCTTATATTCCATTCTTATAAGGTGGTTTTGCGTACTAAACCTGGATTCCTTCCTAAGGTTGTTTCAAATAAGAATATTGATCAGGAAATTGTTGTTCCTTCTCTGTGTGCTAACCCTTCTTCTAAGAAGGAGCATCTGTTACATAATTTGGACGTGGTTCGTGCCTTGAAGTTCTACTTGCAAGCGACCAAGGATTTCCGTCAAACATCTTCTCTGTTTGTTGTCTCTTCTGGAAAACGTAGAGGTCAAAAAGCTACGGCTACCTCTTTCTTTTTGGCTGAAAAGCATCATCCGTTTGACATACGAGACTGCTGGACAGCAGCCTCCTGAAAGAATTACAGCTCATTCCACTAGCGCGGTGGCTTCCACATGGGCTTTTAAAAATTATGCTTCTGTTGAACAGATTTGTAAGGCTGCGACTTGGTCTTCCCTTCATACCTTTTCCAAATTTTACAAATTTGATACTTTGCTTCTTCGGAGGCTATTTTTGGGAGAAAAGTTCTTCAAGCAGTGATACCTTCTGTTTAGGTAGCTGTCTTGTCCCTCCCGTTCATCTGTGTCCTGTAGCTTTGGTATTGTATCCCACAAGTAAAGGATGAATCCGTGGACTCGTATCTTATAGAAGAAAAGGAAATTTATGCTTACCTGATAAATTGATTTCTTCTATGATACGATGAGTCCACGGCCTGCCCTGTCAATTTAAGACAGATTATATTTTTTGGTTTAAAACTTCAGTCACCTCTGCACCTTTTAGTTTCTCCTTTTTCTTCCTGTACCTTCGGTCGAATGACGGGGGGGTGGAGTTAACGGAGGAGCTATATAGACAGCTCTGCTGTGGTGCTCTTTGCCACTTCCTGTTAGCAGGAGGATAATATCCCAGTATTATTATTATTATTATTATTATAAGGATGAATCTGTGGACTCGTATCATAGAAGAAATTAATTTATCAGGTAAGCATAAATTTACTTTTCTCCAACATAGGTGTGTCCGGTCCACGGCGTCATCCTTACTTGTGGGATATTCTCTTCCCCAACAGGAAATGGCAAAGAGCCCAGCAAAGCTGGTCACATGATCCCTCCTAGGCTCCGCCTACCCCAGTCATTCTCTTTGCCGTTGTACAGGCAACATCTCCACGGAGATGGCTTAGAGTTTTTTAGTGTTTAACTGTAGTTTTTTTTATTCAATCAAGAGTTTGTTATTTTAAAATAGTGCTGGTATGTACTATTTACTCTGAAACAGAAAAGAGATGAAGATTTCTGTTTGTAAGAGGAAAATGATTTTAGCAACCGTTACTAAAATCCATGGCTGTTCCACACAGGACTGTTGAGAGGAATTAACTTCAGTTGGGGGAACAGTGAGCAGTCTTTTGCTGCTTGAGGTATGACACATTCTAACAAGACGATGTAATGCTGGAAGCTGTCATTTTCCCTATGGGATCCGGTAAGCCATTTTTATTCAGACAGTAAATAAGGGCTTCACAAGGGCTTATTAAGACTGTAGACATTTTCTGGGCTAAATCGATTCATATATACACATATTTAGCCTTGAGGAATCATTTAATCTGGGTATTTTTGTAAAATAATATCGGCAGGCACTGTTTTAGACACCTTATTCTCTAGGGGCTTTCCCTAATCATAGGCAGAGCCTCATTTTCGCGCCGGTATTGCGCACTTGTTTTTGAGAAGCATGACATGCAGTCGCATGTGTGAGGAGCTCTGATACATAGAAAAGACTTTCTGAAGGCGTCATTTGGTATCGTATTCCCCTTTGGGCTTGGTTGGGTCTCAGCAAAGCAGATACCAGGGACTGTAAAGGGGTTAAAGATAAAAACGGCTCCGGTTCCGTTATTTTAAGGGTTAAAGCTTCCAAATTTGGTGTGCAATACTTTTAAGGCTTTAAGACACTGTGGTGAAATTTTGGTGAATTTTGAACAATTCCTTCATACTTTTTCACAATTGCAGTAATAAAGTGTGTTCAGTTTAAAATTTAAAGTGACAGTAACGGTTTTATTTTAAAACGTTTTTTGTACTTTGTTATCAAGTTTATGCCTGTTTAACATGTCTGAACTACCAGATAGACTGTGTTCTGAATGTGGGGAAGCCAAGGTTCCTTCTCATTTAAATAGATGTGATTTATGTGACACTGAAAATGATGCCCAAGATGATTCCTCAAGTGAGGGGAGTAAGCATGGTACTGCATCATTCCCTCCTTCGTCTACACCAGTCTTGCCCACTCAGGAGGCCCCTAGTACATCTAGCGCGCCAATACTCCTTACTATGCAACAATTAACGGCTGTAATGGATAATTCTATCAAAAACATTTTAGCCAAAATGCCCACTTATCAGCGCAAGCGCGACTGCTCTGTTTTAGATACTGAAGAGCATGGGGACGCTGATGATAATGGTTCTGAAATGCCCCTACACCAGTCTGAGGGGGCCAGGGAGGTTTTGTCTGAGGGAGAAATTTCAGATTCAGGGAAAATTTCTCAACAAGCTGAACCCGATGTGATTACATTTAAATTTAAGTTGGAACATCTCCGCGCTCTGCTTAAGGAGGTATTATCCACTCTGGATGATTGTGAGAATTTGATCATCCCAGAGAAACTATGTAAAATGGACAAGTTCCTAGAGGTCCCGGGGCTCCCAGAAGCTTTTCCTATACCCAAGCGGGTGGCGGACATTGTAAATAAAGAATGGGAAAGGCCCGGTATACCTTTCGTCCCTCCCCCCATATTTAAAAAATTGTTTCCTATGGTCGACCCCAGAAAGGACTTATGGCAGACAGTCCCCAAGGTCGAGGGAGCGGTTTCTACTTTAAACAAACGCACCACTATACCCATAGAAGATAGTTGTGCTTTCAAAGATCCTATGGATAAAAAATTAGAAGGTTTGCTTAAAAAGATGTTTGTTCAGCAAGGTTACCTTCTACAACCAATTTCATGCATTGTCCCTGTCACTACAGCCGCGTGTTTCTGGTTCGATGAGCTAGTAAAGGCGATCGATAGTGATTCTCCTCCTTATGAGGAGATTATGGACAGAATCCGTGCTCTCAAATTGGCCAATTCTTTCACCCTAGACGCCACTTTGCAATTGGCTAGGTTAGCGGCGAAAAATTCTGGTTTGCTATTGTGGCGCGCATAGCGCTTTGGTTGAAATCTTGGTCAGCGGATGCGTCTTCCAAGAACAAACTACTTAACATTCCTTTCAAGGGGAAAACGCTGTTTGGCCCTGACTTGAAAGAGATTATCTCTGATATCACTGGGGGTAAGGGCCACGCCCTTCCTCAGGATAGGTCTTTCAAGGCCAAAAATAAACCTAATTTTCGTCCCTTTCGTAGAAACGGACCAGCCCCAAGTGCTACGTCCTCTAAGCAAGAGGGTAATACTTCTCAAGCCAAGCCAGCCTGGAGACCAATGCAAGGCTGGAACAAGGGAAAGCAGGCCAAGAAACCTGCCACTGCTACCAAGACAGCATGAAATGTTGGCCCCCGATCCGGGACCGGATCTGGTGGGGGGCAGACTCTCTCTCTTTGCTCAGGCTTGGGCAAGAGATGTTCTGGATCCTTGGGCACTAGAAATAGTCTCCCAAGGTTATCTTCTGGAATTCAAGGGGCTTCCCCCAAGGGGGAGGTTCCACAGGTCTCAATTGTCTTCAGACCATATAAAGAGACAGGCATTCTTACATTGTGTAGAAGACCTGTTAAAAATGGGAGTGATTCATCCTGTTCCATTAGGAGAACAAGGGATGGGGTTCTACTCCAATCTGTTCATAGTTCCCAAAAAAGAGGGAACGTTCAGACCAATCTTAGATCTCAAGATCTTAAACAAGTTTCTCAAGGTTCCATCGTTCAAAATGGAAACCATTCGAACAATTCTTCCTTCCATCCAGGAAGGTCAATTCATGACCACGGTGGATTTAAAGGATGCGTATCTACATATTCCTATCCACAAGGAACATCATCGGTTCCTAAGGTTCGCATTCCTGGACAAGCATTACCAGTTCGTGGCGCTTCCTTTCGGATTAGCCACTGCTCCAAGGATTTTCACAAAGGTACTAGGGTCCCTTCTAGCGGTACTAAGACCAAGGGGCATTGCAGTAGTTCCTTACTTGGACGACATTCTGATTCAAGCGTCGTCCCTTCCTCAAGCAAAGGCTCACACGGACATAGTCCTGGCCTTTCTCAGATCTCACGGATGGAAAGTGAACGTGGAAAAGAGTTCTCTATCTCCGTCGACAAGGGTTCCCTTCTTGGGAACAATAATAGACTCCTTAGAAATGAGCATTTTTCTGACAGAGGCCAGAAAAACAAAACTTCTAAACTCTTGTCAAACACTTCATTCCGTTCCTCTTCCTTCCATAGCGCAGTGCATGGAAGTAATAGGTTTGATGGTAGCGGCAATGGACATAGTTCCTTTTGCGCGCATTCATCTAAGACCATTACAACTGTGCATGCTCAGTCAGTGGAATGGGGACTATACAGACTTGTCTCCGAAGATACAAGTAAATCAGAGGACCAGAGACTCACTCCGTTGGTGGCTGTCCCTGGACAACCTGTCACAAGGGATGACCTTCCGCAGACCAGAGTGGGTCATTGTCACGACCGACGCCAGTCTGATGGGCTGGGGCGCGGTCTGGGGACCCCTGAAAGCTCAGGGTCTTTGGTCTCGGGAAGAATCTCTTCTACCGATAAATATTCTGGAACTGAGAGCGATATTCAATGCTCTCAAGGCTTGGCCTCAGCTAGCAAAGGCCAAGTTCATACGGTTTCAATCAGACAACATGACGACTGTTGCGTACATCAACCATCAGGGGGGAACAAGGAGTTTCCTGGCGATGGAAGAAGTGACCAAAATCATTCAATGGGCGGAGACTCACTCCTGCCACCTATCTGCAATCCACATCCCAGGAGTGGAAAATTGGGAAGCGGATTTTCTGAGTCGTCAGACATTACATCCGGGGGAGTGGGAACTCCATCCGGAAATCTTTGCCCAAATTACTCAACTGTGGGGCATTCCAGACATGGATCTGATGGCCTCTCGTCAGAAATTCAAGGTTCCTTGCTACGGGTCCAGATCCAGGGATCCCAAGGCGACTCTAGTAGATGCACTAGTAGCACCTTGGACCTTCAAACTAGCTTATGTATTCCCGCCGTTTCCTCTCATCCCCAGGCTGGTAGCCAGGATCAATCAAGAGAGGGCGTCGGTGATCTTGATAGCTCCTGCGTGGCCACGCAGAACTTGGTATGCAGATCTGGTGAATATGTCATCGGCTCCACCATGGAAGCTACCTTTGAGACGAGACCTTCTTGTTCAAGGTCCGTTCGAACATCCGAATCTGATCTCACTCCAGCTGACTGCTTGGAGATTGAACGCTTGATCTTATCAAAACGAGGGTTCTCAGATTCTGTTATTGATACTCTTGTTCAGGCCAGAAAGCCTGTAACTAGAAAAATTTACCACAAAATATGGAAAAAATATATCTGTTGGTGTGAATCTAAAGGATTCCCTTGGGACAAGGTAAAGATTCCTAAGATTCTATCCTTTCTTCAAGAAGGATTGGAGAAAGGATTATCTGCAAGTTCCTTGAAGGGACAGATTTCTGCCTTGTCTGTGTTACTTCACAAAAAGCTGGCAGCTGTGCCAGATGTTCAAGCCTTTGTTCAGGCTCTGGTTAGAATCAAGCCTGTTTACAAACCTTTGACTCCTCCTTGGAGTCTCAACTTAGTTCTTTCAGTTCTTCAGGGGGTTCCGTTTGAACCCTTACATTCCGTTGATATTAAGTTATTATCTTGGAAAGTTTTGTTTTTGGTTGCAATTTCTTCTGCTAGAAGAGTTTCAGAATTATCTGCTCTGCAGTGTTCTCCTCCTTATCTGGTGTTCCATGCAGATAAGGTGGTTTTACGTACTAAACCTGGTTTTCTTCCAAAAGTTGTTTCTAACAAAAACATTAACCAGGAGATAGTCGTACCTTCTTTGTGTCCGAAACCAGTTTCGAAGAAGGAACGTTTGTTGCACAATTTGGATGTTGTTCGCGCTCTAAAATTCTATTTAGATGCTACAAAGGATTTTAGACAAACATCTTCCTTGTTTGTTGTTTATTCTGGTAAAAGGAGAGGTCAAAAAGCAACTTCTACCTCTCTCTCTTTTTGGATTAAAAGCATCATCAGATTGGCTTATGTGACTGCCGGACGGCAGCCTCCTGAAAGAATCACAGCTCATTCCACTAGGGCTGTGGCTTCCACATGGGCCTTCAAGAACGAGGCTTCTGTTGATCAGATATGTAGGGCAGCGACTTGGTCTTCACTGCACACTTTTACCAAATTTTACAAGTTTGATACTTTTGCTTCTTCTGAGGCTATTTTTGGGAGAAAGGTTTTGCAAGCCGTGGTGCCTTCCATTTAGGTGACCTGATTTGCTCCCTCCCTTCATCCGTGTCCTAAAGCTTTGGTATTGGTTCCCACAAGTAAGGATGACGCCGTGGACCGGACACACCTATGTTGGAGAAAACAGAATTTATGTTTACCTGATAAATTACTTTCTCCAACGGTGTGTCCGGTCCACGGCCCGCCCTGGTTTTTTAATCAGGTCTGATAATTTATTTTCTTTAACTACAGTCACCACGGTATCATATGGTTTCTCCTATGCAAATATTCCTCCTTAACGTCGGTCGAATGACTGGGGTAGGCGGAGCCTAGGAGGGATCATGTGACCAGCTTTGCTGGGCTCTTTGCCATTTCCTGTTGGGGAAGAGAATATCCCACAAGTAAGGATGACGCCGTGGACCGGACACACCGTTGGAGAAAGTAATTTATCAGGTAAACATAAATTCTGTTTTTATTTGGGCCAGGCCTGGACTTAATTATTTCTACGGTTACCGGAGGCAAGAGTGCCTTCCTACCGCAAGATAAGAAGAAGTCTAATGGACGACTATCTTCTAATTTTCGTTCTGACAAATCCCAACGACCACAATCCTCCTCCAAGCCTGAGCAACCCAAGAGTACTTGGAAGCTGGCTCAGTCCTGGAATAAGTCCTAGCTGAATAAGAAGCCCGCCGAAAACAAATCGGCATGAAAGGGCGGCCCCCGATCGGCTCGTGTCTCTTTTTTTTTTTTTTTTTTTAGACGCCTGGTTTATGGACGTACAGGATCCGTGGGTCCTGGAGGTGCTATCTCAGGGATATAAGATTGGCTTCAAATCTCATCCGCCAAGGGGCAGATTCTTCCTCTTGAATCTGTCTACCAGAATAGGAAAATTTAAAATTAAAAACACTCTTAGAAGCGTATTTTATTTGAAGTAACAGGTATTATTAAATGGAGCTGAATGAGGCTGCTGAGATGAGTAAGAAGCGACTGCTTGCGGATATGTGAATGGACAGATAATAATGTGATTGACCTGTTGATCACGGTTCAACAGGAAAAAAGAATTCCCAACAGGAAAAATCTAAGTAGATATTCCTGTTCGTGGTTATATTAAATATCTGAAATACTAAACCGCATTAGGTCTGTACATTCTCTCGCATCAAATAGAAGCATTGGGAGTTAGGCATTGTATAAGCTTGAAGCCAAATATACCTGAAGTGAACTGAGCTAATTTGCTATCACTTGTCAGTTAGAATACCATCTAGTATACTGCAGTACTATTGCCAAGTATAGTGGCTTAATATCTAAAATAAGCTAGGTAAGTTAGTATAAACTATAATACATGATAAACTATAACAATATAACGGATATAACGATAGGCAGCCTAAGGCTTACTAAAAATACAGGAGCTCCTAGGACTCCTCACCAGTTCCCTAACGTCCCTAACATGTTTCGCCTTATCGGCTTTTTCAAAGGGTCTATTTTTAGTAAGCCTTAGGCTGCCTATCGTTATAGTTTATCATGTATTATAGCTTATATCCGTATAGTTAAGGCTCCATGTTGGGTTTATTGAAGCATAGGAATCTTAGAGGCTAATTTCGATTACAAAGCATTGGACAGACTATGCTTGCCATCGTTATGAAGCCAGACAGTATAATTATATTAATTCACCTCTAGGACGAGGCTAGCCATTACAATACACTGCGGTTACCAACCACAATAAGTATCTGTCCACAGTTAAGATGATACTAGTCATTTTTTATTAAATATAATAGAGGTGGATTAGATGCAACATTAATGTGGTTAATCTTTCAGTTACTTTGAGAACATTGTAACCAAATATTGGTAACAGTAGGCAACGTGGTGCTGCAAGGTATTAATACACATGGTATAATACGAATCTGATAATACTCCGGCAGCAATCACTTCCGTTAATATAAATGTTATTCAGCTCACTGCATACTATCTGGGGTATATTGTGATTATAAATTATATAGCAATTCTGTTTGCTCTCCTTGAGGCGATAATCGTTTCTCTTATATATACTATATGTACGTAAGCAATATCTAACACTTTCTACCCTATTGTGGTGTGATAATGAATAGTGTAAGATTCAGGCTGTTTATTTAAGATCAAATTCTCACTAACAAGAGACTAGCCTCCATTATAAAATTTACGGGCATTTATGCGATTACAAGTGGAAACTCGCATGACATAGCGTCAAACCAATAATGAAGCATATATAAACGTATAAACGAGCACTGTGAGACATAGCAAACGAACCATTAAAAACTGACAACGCTATAACACTCCAGCCAGCTAACGCAGGCAGTATAGCTTGTCATTTTAGCAAGAAGTATATTGTAAGTCAATGTTTATAAGTAATCTGGAATACAGTGTTAGCTATTACTTTCATGTAACTCTAACATAATCGCCTCTGTTATTAATGTATGGGAGATTACGTGCTTACAAGTGCAAACTTGCACAATATGTTTTCGTGCTGCAAGGATAATTCAATGTATATGTTAATGTGTATGCACAACACCGTGAGATATAGTAAGCACACGATTCAACTGAGAAAGCTATAAAGCCTCAGCCTGCTTACACAAGTAGTATAGCCTGTCATTTAAGTAAAAACTATACTGAAAGTCATTGCTTATAAATAACTTGGAACACGGTATGCGTTATTACCTCCATGTAATTTTAACACAATCTTATGTATTGCCATCATTGATACTAACTTGCCTAGCTTCTTTTAGATATTAAGCCACTATACTTGGCAATAATAGTACTGCAGTATACTAGATGGCATTCTAACTGACAAGTGATAGCAAATTAGCTCAGTTCACTTCAGGTATATTTGGCTTCAAGCTTACACAATGCCTGACTCCCAATGCTTCTATTTGATGCGAGAGAATGTACAGACCTAATGCGGTTTAGTATTTCAGATATTTAATTTAACCACGAACTGGAATATCTACTTAGATTTTTCCTGCTGTGAATTACTTTTTCCTGTTGAACCGTGATCAACGGGTCAATCACCTTATTATTAACTGTCCATTCACATATCCACAAGCAGTCACTTCTTACTCATCCCAGCAGCCTCATTCAGCTCCATTTAATAATACCTGTTACTTCAAATAAGATAGGCTTCTAAGAGTGTTTTTAATTTTGTATTTTCCTATTTAATTGTGTGTTTATAATAAGTTATATTTTTACTGTCTACAAGTTGTAATTACTTATCCAAGATTCTATATAACCACCTCAAGCTGTCTGACATTTGGTTAAGTGACCCAACTTGGACATTGCTAATTTTATTAACCCCTTGAGTGCTACATATGTAGTCTTTTTTTCAAGTGTGGGCTTCTCTGCCCCTCTTGTTTAGTTCTAGTATAGATCTGAAGGACGCTTACCTTCATGTTCCAATCTACAGGGAACACTTTCAGTTCCTGAGGTTTGCATTCCTGGACCAGCACTTCCTGTTCATTGCACTTCCGTTTTGCCTAGCTACTGCTCCAAGAATCTTTACGAAGATTCTGGGGGCTCTTCTAGCCGATGCCAGAACTCAGGGTATTGCAGTAGCCCCATACTTGGACGATATTCTGGGGCAACCACCATCTTTTCGTCTTGCGGAAGAATTCTTGGAGTCCCTTCTCAGTCTTCTTCGATCACATGTTTGAAAGATAAACTTGGAAATGAGTTATCTTAGCCCAAGTACCAGGGTGGAATTCCTGGGTACTATAATAGACTCCATATCCATGAGGATATTTCTAACAGACCAGAGATGTTGCAAGCTAACTTAGGCTTGTCTTGCCCTCCAGACCTCCTTGAGTGCCTCTGTGATTCAGTGTATGGAAGTGATTGGTCTCATGGTGTCCTGCATGGACATCCATTCCTTTTGCAAGGTTCCATCACAGACATTATCTGTCCTGAGGGACATGCTTCCTAAGACCACCCTTCTTAAGACCATCCTGGGTGATTGTGACTACGGACGCAAGTCTATCCAGATGGGGAGCTGTTTGGGGTGCCAGGAAGGCACATGGGTTGTGGACTTAGGGGGAGTCCTCACTCCCGAACAATATTTTGGAACTACGGGCAATTTTCAAGGACTTGAATGCAAGGCCACTTCTGGTTTCATCCCAGATTCCAATCATACAATATAACCTTGGTGGCTTACATAAACCATCAGGAGGAACGAGAAGTTCCTTGGCGATGAAGGAAGTATCTCAGATTCTGGAGTGGGCGGTGGCCCACAGCTGTTCGCTGTTAGCAATCCACATTCCGGGTGTAGACAACTGGGAGGTGGATTTTCTCAGCAGGCAATCCCTCCATCCAGGGGAATGGTTTCTCCATGCAGAGATATGCAGCAAGTGGGGGGCGCCGGAGATAGATCTCATGGCGTCCCATCTCAATACCAAGCTACCCAGGTATGGGTCGAGGGATCCCCAAGCGGATCTAATAGATGCACTAGCAGTGCCCTGGAGGATCAAACTCATATCTTTTTCCTCCATTACCGCTTCTTCCTCGAGTGGTGGCCCGCATCAAGCAAGAACGGCTATCAGTAATCCTGATTGCTCCATCATGGCCGCGAAGGACGTGGTTCGTGGATCTAGTGGGGATGTCCTCATCTTCTCTGTGGAAGTTACCTTGTCGCAGAGACCTGCTGATACAAGGTTTATTTGTTCATCAAAATGTAGAGTCTCTGAGGCTGACTGCGTAGAGTTTGATTGCTTATTTCTTAGCCAAGAGAAGTTCTCTGAGAGTGTCATTGATATTCTTATTCAAGCTCGTAAACCAGTTACTCGGCGTATCTACCACAAGGTGTGGAGGACTTACTTATTCTGGTGTGAAGAGCGTGGTTTTTCCTAGCACAGAGTTAAGGTTGTCAGGATCTTATCTTTTTTCCAGGATGGGCTGGAGAAGGGCCTTTCTGCTAGTTCCCTGAGGGGACAGATTTCGGCCCTGTCGGTTTTATTGCTCCTCATTGGAGCCTAAATCTTGTTCTTTGGGTTTTGCAACAGGTTCCGTTTGAGCCTATGCATTCCGTTCACATTAAATTGTTATCTTGGAAGGTTCTTTTTATAGGTTATTGCTTCTGAGATCTCTGCTTTGCAATGTGAGCCCGCTTATCTGATTTTTTTTTTTTTTTTTTCATGCAGATAAGGCAGTTTTACGTACTAAATTACATTTTCTTCCTAAGGTTGTGTCAGATTGCAACATCAATCAGGAGATTGTGGTTTCTTCCTAGTGTCCTAATCCTCCTCCATCGAAGGAACGCTTACTTCACAATTTGGATGTGGTTTGCGCCTTGGAATTCTCTCTACAGGCTACTAAGGAGTTTAGACAATTTTCCTCTTTGTTTGTTGTCTATTCGGGAAGCGTAAGGGGCAGAAGGCCACTTTGACTTCCCTATCTTTTTGGTTAAGGAGTGTCATCCGCTTAGCTTACAAGACAGCGGGACATCGACCTCCTGAGAGGATAAAGACTCATTCCACTAGAGCAGTGGCTTCTTCTTGGGCCTTTAACAACTAGGCCTCTATGGATCAGATTTGTAAGGCGGCTACCTGGTCCTCCTTACATACATACTTTTTCAAAATTTTACAATTTTGATGTTTTTTCTTTGGCTGAAGCAGCTTTTGGAAGAAAAGTTTTTCATGCTATGGTGCCCTCAGAATAGGGTCCGCCTCTTCCTTTTTGTTCCTTCCCATTAGTCATTCAGTGTCGTCTGGAGCTTGGGTATAGTTTTCCCAACATAAGGAATGAAGCCGTGGACTTTCCCTATCTTAGGAAGGAAAACATAATTTATGCTTACCAGATAAATTTCTTTCCTCCCGGATAGGGAGAGTCCACGGCCCCCGCTGTTTTTTCTTGTCTATGGATGGTCCACTATTTATTTTATTCTATTTATACCCTTATGTTTTCCTATTTTTCCTTGTTCCCTCAGCAAAATGACTGGGGTAATGAGGAAGTGGGAGGGATATTTAAGCCTTTGGCTCGGGTGTCTTTGCCTCCTCCTGGTGGCCAGGTGTTGTATTTCCCAACAGTAAGGATGAACCGTGGACTCTCCCTATCCGGAAGGAAAGGAATTTATCTGGTAAGCATATTTTTTTTGTTGTTGTTGCTATAATGGCCTTTTAAAATGTTTTACTTGTTGTAGGCTATTGTCTAAATGTTCTTTAAATAATTGTTTCCCCTGTACTGTATTTATTTAATTTTTTTTTTTATTGGAAAACTTTTTTGGTACTGATGTTGTGTAATTGCCCTCAAATTCACTTTTATACATTTCTACGTAATGAGTTATTTACTGGTGTCACCACTCCTTGAATATCATCTTGTGGATATAAATGTATTCTAAAGAGAAGGTTACATAAATTGAAATTGGAAAATATTCATAATCTTTGGACTGTTGAGGTCTTTGAAACTGACATTTTTCCATATTACTTTATTTCAGTATTTATTTGAATAATTGACATTTTGTTGAGTCGGTGATACCTTAAAGGGACCGTTTTCTCAAAAATGGGACAGTTTACTCCCCTTTAATTTCTTCCCAATGATCCTCTTTACCTGCTGGAGTGTATTAAATTGTTTACAAGCATTTTGATTACCCTTATAATGGCATTTGAAATAGATTATTTAGCCTGTGGTATCCCCACCCATCCTGAAGGGACAGTATACTATAAAATAGTTTTTCCCTTAATGTGTTTCCAATTACTTTTTTTACCAGCTGCAAATAAAATGTACAATATTTGCTTTTTTAAAGGGACTCTGAGCTCAAATTTTTTCTTTCGTGATTCAGATAGAGCATGCAATTTTAAGCAACTTTCTAATTTACTCCTGTTATCAAATTTCCTTCATTCTCTTGGTATCTTTATTTGAAATGCAATAATGTAAGTTTAGATGCCGGCCCATTTTTGGTGAACACACTGTGTTGTTCTTGCCGATTGGTGGATACATGCACCCACCAATAAACAAGTGCTTTCCATGGTGCTGAACAAAAAAAAATAGCTTAGATGCCTTCTTTTTCAAATAAAGAAAGCTAGAGAATGAAGAAATATTGATAATAGGAGTAAATTAGAAAGTTGCTTAAAATGGCATGCTCTAGGCATATGGAGGGAGGTTCCGGTGGAGGAGGAGCATGCAGGTGAAGCTGTGCTCTGATCTCCAGTCCCACAGCTGCTGGCAGTGATTTTGTGCCTCTCCCAATGCTTGGGAGTTTGCTCTCTGGACAGCAAATTTTATCACTCCTGGAACCCTGGTAGTGGCATTACACCCCGCTGCTCAAACAGACAAACTCTTAGGCATAATTTACCACTTGGACATATTTGGGGATGTCAGCATTTTGCCTATACCTAATCCCCCTAAGAACTTACAATACTATTTAATATAACAAGTGCCCTCCTTTTTTCCCTCTAAAGAGGTAAAAGAAAGAACTACTCCAAGGAAGCACTCACCTCCCCCATTCTGCCCCCCTCCCTTCTACCTCTGGTGACGGCGGAGACTCCCTGCTTTGAAGCGGCAACTTACTGAGCTGAATTGGCTCCCCCCGGTCTGTGATATCGGCACACATTGACCCGGCTTCTGACGACGCTCCCATCCCCTCTCCCACCGGTGTTGCGTGAGAGGGGGTATAGGGGAGAAGGAGTCCGGGGGCTGAGCGGATGAAGACAGCCTGATTTCTGCATCGGCCTGACGGGCCTTTTTTTTTTCTGGGTCACACCTCCTTCTCTCTCACCGATGCTGCATGAGAGAAGGCAGGCCGGCAGCGAAGATACAAACAGCAAGCCAGAGCGGAACGTGGGAATCCTCTGGTGGTTCAACGCGGAGTCCCAGGTGACTCATTTCTGAAGGTGGCAAGCCGGAGGAGGTGAGTCTGAGACCTGGTCTCAAGAGGGGGTACATGAAGGGACTTTTTTACCTGGGGGTTAAACACTGGGACATTTATCTCTAAATAACAAGAATCAAGGGGGAAGGGAAAAAGGAAGAGTGAAAAAGGAAGTATAAATCTATTTAAAAGATACACCGGGGAGAGATGGTATAAATAGCTTGACCTTCCACAAAGAAAAAAGTGGACAAAGAAAGAAGAAGGGAGAACCTTAAAGGCTTTATGATTGCTATTTAACTCAACATATAAAATCTAATTTTCTTCCTGGACTTTTCACTGGAACAGAAAAGGGAGAGAAAATGCAGAAATAAAGGGAGAATAGGAAGCAGAAGGGAAGGAAAAGGAGAGAAAAAGAAGGGAAAAAGCAACGTTGCCTAATGCTGGTTTAAAAAGGGGAAGGGCGAAAGAAGAAAGAAAGAAAAGAGAAAAAACTTACAGGACTCTGTACAAAAATTTCTCTCTGGCGGAATTATTTTTCTTTTTTTTTTTTCCTTCTCAGAAGTATCTATTTCCCAAGAACAGTATATGACAATAATCAGAATGTGATACAACTGTTACAAATGTTACAAAATTTACATTTTGGCTGATATATGAATCTAGGATTATTAAGTTACAAAGGTTTAATATAGCTATGTGGTATTATCACAGAAAGATTTAGACACACATTTAAAACACTCCTTGTTTAAAGATTTAAGTGTTCATAGCACAATCAAATGGTTTAAAATGTTGCTCCTGGCTCTCTAGAGCAGTGATAGTAACATACTGGGCTCCACCCTGTTTAAGGATACACTTGCTGGCAGCAATATAAGGCTTATAGTATTTTGGCTGATATATGAATCTAGGATTATTAAGTTACAAAGGTTTAATATAGCTCTGCGGTATTATCACAGAAAGATTTAGACACACATTTAAAACACTCCTTGTTTAAAGATTTAAGTGTTCATAGCACAATCAAATGGTTTAAAATGTTGCTCCTGGCTCTCTAGAGCAGTGATAGTAACATACTGGGCTCCACCCTGTTTAAGGATACACTTGCTGGCAGCAATATAAGGCTTATAGTATTTTGGCTGATATATGAATCTAGGATTATTAAGTTACAAAGGTTTAATATAGCTATGTGGTATTATCACAGAAAGATTTAGACACACATTTAAAACACTCCTTGTTTAAAGATTTAAGTGTTCATAGCACAATCAAATGGTTTAAAATGTTTCTCCTGGCTCTCTAGAGCAGTGATAGTAACATACTGGGCTGCACCCTGTTTAAGGATACACTTGCTGGCAGCAATATAAGGCTTATAGTATTTTTTATTTCTTAGGCTGGTTAGGCCTGAAGGTCATATATCTGCTAACATTATCTAGATTCACTAAAACCTCCTGGGTGGGGTCAGGATCTCAGACATCTAAAACCAATTCCTTAATGAGAGATGACCCCAAAAGCCTTAAATATTAATTCTGACTAACCGGGAGAAGTACAAAATTAAATCTCTTGGCTTTTATATAGCTGTGTCTTTAATCTAAATTCAGGTCATAGGCATATAAATTGTGCAAATTAGAAGTATTTGTCCCTGATTGGCAATATTTGAGAAAAACATATAATTGACACAAAATATATATTTGTGATGACATAAGAGATTATGGTTAACAAGTTCTGAATGTTCTATTATAGTGTTGTGGCCTGTTCATAGAAAGGATTATAGTATAACAAACTACCCTTGCTTATGAATCTGCAGGCATATAGCATCTAAAGGTCTTGACTTAATAAATGGTTTAATACATTATTATGGGTCCCTCAGAGCTGTGCCTATAACACGCTGTATTGTATAGTGATTAAAGGTTGTGTAGTATTTCATTTTTATTTCTATTAGGTTAAAAGGCCTCACACTATAATTTCCTAACCACACTACAAGAGAAGAAGGGTTGTAGATAGACCAATCTGGTAGTGGTGGAAAACCTCAGAAGTCTCAAATACTTATCCTGATTAAAAGGGAAAATTATTAAAATCAATTTCTGGGCTATTAGAAGGTCACACCATTTCTCTAGACTAAAGGGAAAAATCTTCCACATTTGTTGAGAGGAGAGGGGCAGAAGGGAGCAAAACCTAAGGTCTCCCCCCCCCCCTTTTATCCCTAGCATTGATTGACTGAGCCCTCCCTTACCCTGATATTGAACACACACTGCTCAATATCAGTATATTATTGAAGCCTAAAGGTTGGCTGATTTTTGAAGCGCCTTAGCCACTATCAATAACTGCTTTCCTTTTGTCATATGCAACACCTTGGCTGGTCAAGTGACTCCCACCTACTTCTTTAAGGATTCATCTTTAAGTTAAAACCTTTTTTTTTTCTTTTTCTTTTTTTTTTTTTTTTTCTCCCCTGAAGAAATCACTCACGGAATTCCCTGGGTTTAATTTTTTACCCCAGGGTCACGTCACTATCACTTGATTAGGGTACGGGTCCCCTAATTTTCCCTTTCTCCCCCCCCCCCCCTTTTTTTTTTTTTTTTTTTTTTTTTTTTTTTCTTCTCTTCTTTCTTCACGTTTATTGTTAAGATTGCACAATATAGCACATGGTGTAAGTGTTCACGAAACTGATTTAATCACGAATTGCACAGCACATGGATAAATTCCTTCACTCCCATTCCCGGACTCCTTCACCAGTCATGGCAGCTAAACAGAGAGAAAGGAGGACAAAGGTTGCTCCTGAAGTTCTCTCGGAAGTATCTATACCTGCAGCCCCTATTTTGCCTATAAATGAATTAACCAATGTACAGGCCCTAGTGTCTAGTATCTCTGAGGCATTAACCCCTAAGTTTGATGCACTAAGATCTGAGATCAAGCAAGATATTAACTTACTTAGACACAAGATAAAGTTATTCTCTAACAGATTAGAAGAGGCTGAACAGAGGGTATCTGATCTGGAAGATCTCACTTCAGCACAAGGGTCCAATCTTGAAACCAACAATGCAATTATTACTAAACTGCAAAATAAAATTGAGGACCTGGAAAACCGCTCTAGGCGCAATAATATTTGCATCATAGGGGTCCCTGAGGGAGGGCAAACCGAAGAATCAAACACATTTATTCCTGAAATACTTGCACAGTTGCTTAAGATTTCTCCCAATCACCCACAGATAGTAGTAGAGAGGATACATAGATTGGGGAGACGATTAACAAACAGACAGGAAGATAACAGACCTAGACCGATAATTGCGAAGTTACTTAATTTCCAAGATAAGGTCACGATACTCCAACATTTTCGCAAAAATCAGCCAATTATGTATAAGGAAAATAAAATCTTAATATTTCAAGACTACTCAGTTGAAACATCTACTAGAAGAAGAAACCTGGCCCCAATCTGTTCAAAATTTATTCAACAAGGCTATCAGGCCTTAATAATTTACCCTTCTAAATTAAAAATCTATGTGAAAGGCGAGATTCATTTCTTTGACAACCCACAAGAGGCAGAAAAAATATTGCATCAATTAGATATTCAGGAAAAATAAAAAAATTCATGGATAAGATTCATAATTATAGATCTAAGAGTTTGTTAGAATGGACAGAATTATTTCTGTTCATTTTTTGTCCTCCTTTTTTTTTTTTTTTTTTTCTCTTCTTTCCTCTCTTCTCTCTCCCTTTTTTTTCCCTCTCCCCTCTCCTGTTCCCCGATTGGGTCTCCCCCCCATCTCAGGTGAATGATTAGTCCAGTTGCTAACTTTAAGCTAGTTTCCTGGAATGTGGGGGGTATTTCAACTCCCATCAAAAGAAAAGCAATTTTAACCCACGCAAGGCGGCTTAATTCTGATATTGTCTTCTTACAGGAGACCCACCTAACTCAGGTGGAAACTTTGAAGCTTAGACAAGGATGGGTAAAAGAAGTCTATGCCTCATCAGGTATCGGCAGGAAAAGGGGGGTAGCCATATTGACAGACCCTGAGGGGAGATATATATTTTTAAAGATTAAAATTGATAAGGTTGTATTTTCACTCTGTAATATATATGCACCCAATATTATTGACCTCGAATTCTGGAACCAGCTCCAGGCCAAAATTCTTGCCTTTAGGGAAGGATATTTAATCCTTGGAGGAGACCTTAATATGGCCCCTCACTGTCCTTTGGACAGATTGAGAGAAAACAGGGAACAAAAAAAGAATAAAAAAGATAATCTAGAATCCAAATTACTGGCGAAAATAAAACAAAATTTGAATATTAGAGACATATGGAGGGTTCAGAATCCTGATGTTCGGGAATTTACATGTTTATCTAAGGCACATAAGACTATGTCAAGAATTGATCTTTTTTTAATTGATGAAAGGTTATGCACAGCTAAAGTAAGAGCAAATATTCTACCTGTTTTCCTCTCTGATCATGGACCAATCTCGTTGAATTTTCAATTAGCAGTCTCTGGGTCGGGCTCTGTGCGGTTTCACTTTCCCTCCTTCTTAGCATCAGATATAAAATTTAAAGTACATTTGAGGACAAAATTTGAGGATTTTGTTCAATGTAATAGGGAATACTGGGAACACCCCCTAATTTTCTGGGAAGCGGCCAAAGCAGTTATAAGAGGCGAAATTATTTCCTATAGTGCAATGATTAGTAAAAAGCTAAGATCCAGAGAAAAAGAATTAAATAATGCGGTGACCAACTCGTACAATCGCCTACTTCTGACCAAAAACCCGATCAATTGGGCAAGCTACATTAGGGCCAAAAACGATAAAGACACATTTGCAATATACAAAGAAACCCAGTCAGATTTAAAATTAAAATCCAAACTATATAGATATGGAAACAAATCTGGCAAATTACTTGCAAACCTGGTTAGGAACGACAGAAAGTCATTACTTCTTATTGATGGGAAGTTTTATACAGAAAGTACAGATATACATAAAGAAATGACTAAATATTACCAAGAGGTATATTCTCCGAGAAAATCTGATCTATCCCAGTCAGAGGATTTTTGGAGCAAAATTAGCTGCCCCAGAGTATCTGCAGAAGTAGTGGAAACCCTTAATACTCTGATAGAGCTGAAGGAAATAGAGAAAGCGATTTCTGAACTTACCACTAATAAGGCCGCTGGGCCGGATGGTTTACCAAGTGAATTTTACAAGATGCTGTCGTTAGAGATTGTGCCCCACCTCAATAAGGCATACAATGCTATGTACACCCAGGGGAAACCGGTACCGAAAGCCTTCTCAGCATCTTATACAACTCTTATTCTTAAAGGTGGAAAAGATCCAGCACAAAGGGAGTCATATAGACCAATAGCTCCTTTAATTGCAAAGTTTCCAAATATCTTCCCCTAAGGGGTAATCCATTATTTCAAGCTGGTCTAGACTCAGCTATCTTTAAAAAGTGGTATTCAGTGGGACTAAAAACGATAATACAATTTATCGATGAAGAGAATAAGTGTCTCAGAACATTTGAAGAAATTAAAAACAGCTTCAATCTCTCTAACAAGGAGTTTTATGCTTTTCTGCAAGCAAGGCATTATGTATCTGGGTTACTGAGGGAGGGTGAGTGGAACTGGGAGCTGGGTGACCTAGAGGACTGGCTTACATTAGTTAAGAAGGGCCGCATGTCCATCTCTTACTGCTACTATCTTTTAGGAGCTCAAGAGGGGAAACGTACTTTAGAGAAAATTGCTCAAGACTGGAGACTAATCATGGCACTAGAGCATGTTGATTGTAAATTCATTCAAAAATCCATTCACAAAGTGGCTCAGGCCACTCTCTCAGCAACATGGAGAGAAGCGCATCTTAAATTGATACATAAATTTCATTATACACCAGAAAAAGGACATAAGTTTCAGAATCCGAATTTTCAAAAGTGTCCGAAATGTTCTCTGGTTGCAGCTGACATCATACACATGATGTTTAAATGCCCCCTGATTAGTCAGTTCTGGCGTAAACTTGAATTTTGGATTAACACCTCTCTTAAGATTTCTCCCTTGGAGTTGTCACCAAGCTTAATCATTTTCTGCTGCGACAATCAGGCAGAACAACATTTGAACGAAAAGATAATAAGTGTTTCCATTTTAGCAGCCAGATACCTAATATTTAAAAAATGGAAAACGAAAGAATTACCTTCGGTGGTAGAAATAAAAAATTACCTTAAAAAACAATGCATTTTAGAGCAACGTGATACGAACATCAACAATGAGAGTGACATCAGAAAATTCTTTGGTAAATGGGCACCATTTATTAAATCCCTCCCGATTACAGAAATAGAGTATATTATATTCCCCTTTCAAAACACAGAGCTGGTTTTACTTGGGGCTTTGGTGAATGGATTGGACTCAGGAGAGTTGGTAGGGGGGGGGGAGGGAGGACTGAGGAGGAAGAATCCTTCCCCTTATTATTTTTTTTTTATTTATTTTTTTTCGTTTTGAGTTGCCAGTTCTTTTTTTTGGGGTTTTTTTTTGTTTTTGTTTTTTTAGGGTTAGTAATTGTATGGAATTACAAATAAAAATATTTCAACAGGATAACCTTAAAACTTAAGGATTAATAGAGTTAATTTATTTTCTTTTTTTTAGGCTATCAGAGGCCAGAAAAAGCTTAGAAAATATTAGAGGGTTTTATGTTTGTTCTTTCATGTTTTACCTTCTCTTTTGCTCATATGCAGGAATACTTGAATTGTCAATTGCTGGCCTAACTTACTTTACTTACTCTTTTTGAAATCAAATGTATTTGTTTAAACATGTTGAAATATACAATAAAAAATGAATATAAAAAAAAAATGGCATGCTCTATCTGAATCACGAAAGAAAAAATTTGGGCTCAGTGTCCCTTTAAAAAAGCAAATATTGTACATTTTATTTGCAGCTGGTAAAAAAAAGTAATTGGAAACACATTAAGGGAAAAACTATTTTATAGTATAATGTCCCTTTAAGTCTTAACAGAGAAGCAGAGTTATTTATATAAATATGTTAAAAGTTTCTAGGCCGCCTGTGTTTTAAGCCTTTGATATTCCTTCCACAGGTAAATACTGGGGGAAAGACCATTGAAGAACGGCGTTCAAGTTTAGATGCAGAGATTGACTCATTAACCAGCATTCTTGCCGATTTGGAAAACAGCTCACCATACAAGCCTCGATCTCAACAGGTATAGTCAACAGTACTGGATTTCTGCCTTTTCTAATAATGCTTAGAAATATAGGAAGGTTGTGTTCTAAAATCTTTTCTTTGACGTTTTTTACCTGTGGGTCTGCAGTACCCTTATTTGGTTCAATAAATTACTTGTATGCTTCAGTTTATTCAGCTGCAGTAGAAAAAATATATATTGACTTCCATGTTCCCCTAAAGTTTAGACCTAATATAAGTATTAAAGTTGCTTTCTACTGCAAGGCATGTTGTATATATTTATATGTACTGTATATTGTGCCTGGAAAAACAGTGTCACGCTTTTTTTTTTTTAATTGCTCTTGCAGAACATAAGCAGCAGTGATTTGCGCTTGTAGCAAAGTAGTTAGAAGTACCAGCTCTGTAGCAGGTTGAGTCATATCACAGAGAAGTGTTGATAACCACAAGCATGTAGGTGTTGAATTGTTTTAGGGTCCTGCGTTTTAAAAAGTGGCAGAAGTAATAATATCAGTATACATCATGAGAAACTTTTGCTTGTCTTGTAAGTGAAACAGGGTCATTACTTGCCTCATATATTTTCATTGAATGGAAATGTTTCCAACACTGAGCCCTGATTATAGCCAAGGTTTATGACTCTTGGTATATATATTGTTTTTGAAATGCTAGGTAAATTTCCACACAACCTCATCAATACCTTGAAAAATAAGCAAGACAAACCTAAAGTGAATAATATGTAATATCTACTTTAAAAAGGCACTAAGAATCCTACCTTTAATTCAGATATGAACCAGGAGTTAAATTTGTCATGCCAAAGTATTAGCGCAAACTAAAATTCTAAATATTTTGTTAGTTGGTTCTATCTGTCCAAGTTAAGGCCCCAATGATGAAAGGATTTTTTAACCCGCAAGAAATGGCCTTTTTTGTCTTGTGGAGAGGTTATGTGTATTCAGAGCATGTTTACGCAACATATACTGTGCGTTCACTAAAAGTAAAAATTAATTTTGTGTTATGTAACTGTTCAAATAATATACATGTAAAGTAAGTTTCACTGTACATTCAGTAGATGTTTAACAATTGAAAATCTTGTCACTGAACGGCTTGCGAGATTGCTATGTAAGAAAAACATAATTTATGCTTACCTGATAAATTCCTTTCTCCTGTAGTGTAGTCAGTCCACGGGTCATCATTACTTCTGGGATATTAACTCCTCCCCAACAGGAAGTGCAAGAGGATCACCCAAGCAGAGCTGCTATATAGCTCCTCCCCTCTACGTCACACCCAGTCATTCGACCGAGAACCAAACGAGAAAGGAGAAACTATAGGGTGCAGTGGTGACTGGAGTATAATTTAAAAATTTAGACCTGCCATAAAAAACAGGGCGGGCCGTGGACTGACTACACTACAGGAGAAAGGAATTTATCAGGTAAGCATAAATTATGTTTTCTCCTGTTAAGTGTAGTCAGTCCACGGGTCATCATTACTTCTGGGATACCAATACCAAAGCTAAAGTACACGGATGACGGGAGGGACAGGCAGGATCTTTATACAGAAGGGACCACTGCCTGAAGAACCTTTCTCCCAAAAACAGCCTCCGAAGAAGCAAAAGTGTCAAATTTGGAAAATTTGGAAAAAGTATGAAGAGAAGACCAAGTTGCAGCCTTGCAAATCTGTTCAACAGATGCCTCATTCTTAAAGGCCCAAGTGGAAGCCACAGCTCTAGTAGAATGAGCTGTAATTCTTTCAGGAGGCTGCTGTCCAGCAGTCTCATAGGCTAAACGTATTATGCTACGAAGCCAAACAGAGAGAGAGGTAGCAGAAGCTTTTTGACCTCTCCTCTGTCCAGAATAAACGACAAACAGGGAAGAAGTTTGGCGAAAATCTTTAGTTGCCTGTAAATAAAATTTCAGGGCACGAACTACATCCAGATTGTGTAGAAGTCGTTCCCTCTTTGAAGAAGGGTTAGGACACAATGATGGGACAACAATCTCCTGATTGATATTCCTATTAGTGACTACCTTAGGTAAGAACCCAGGTTTAGTACGCAGAACTACCTTGTCTGAATGAAAAATCAGATAAGGAGAATCACAATGTAAGGCCGATAACTCAGAGACTCTTCGAGCCGAGGAGATAGCCATTAAAAACAGAACTTTCCAAGATAACAATTTAATATCAATGGAATGAAGGGGTTCAAACGGAACACCCTGTAAAACGTTAAGAACTAAATTTAAGCTCCATGGTGGAGCAACAGTTTTAAACACAGGCTTAATCCTGGCCAAAGCCTGGCAAAAAGCCTGAACGTCTGGAACTTCTGACAGACGTTTGTGTAAAAGAATGGACAGAGCTGAGATCTGTCCCTTTAAGGAACTAGCAGATAAACCCTTTTCTAAACCCTCTTGTAGAAAAGACAATATCCTAGGAATCCTAACCTTACTCCATGAGTAACTCTTGGATTCGCACCAATGTAAGTATTTACGCCATATTTTATGGTAAATCTTTCTGGTAACAGGTTTCCTAGCCTGTATTAAGGTATCAATTACTGACTCCGAAAATCCACGCTTTGATAAAATCAAGCGTTCAATTTCCAAGCAGTCAGCTTCAGAGAAATTAGATTTTGATGTTTGAAAGGACCCTGAATTAGAAGGTCCTGTCTCAGAGGCAGAGACCAAAGTGGACAGGATGACATGTCCACTAGATCTGCATACCAGGTCCTGCGTGGCCACGCAGGCGCTATTAGAATCACCGATGCTCTCTCCTGTTTGATCCTGGCAATCAATCGAGGAAGCATCGGGAAGGGTGGAAAGACATAGGCCATCCCGAAGGTCCAAGGTGCTGTCAAAGCATCTACCAGGACCGCTCCCGGGTCCCTGGACCTGGACCCGTAACAAGGAAGCTTGGCGTTCTGGCGAGACGCCATGAGATCTATCTCTGGTTTGCCCCAAAGTCGAAGTATTTGGGCAAAGACCTCCGGATGAAGTTCCCACTCCCCCGGATGAAAAGTCTGACGACTTAGGAAATCCGCCTCCCAGTTCTCCACTCCAGGAATGTGGATCGCTGACAGGTGGCAAGAGTGAGACTCAGCGAATTATCTTTGATACTTCCATCATCGCTAGGGAGCTTCTTGTCCCTCCTTGATGGTTGATGTAAGCTACAGTCGTGATGTTGTCCGACTGAAACCTGATGAACCCCCGAGTTGTTAACTGAGGCCAAGCCAGAAGGGCATTGAGAACTGCTCTCAATTCCAGAATGTTTATTGGAAGGAGACTCTCCTCCTGAGTCCATGATCCCTGAGCCTTCAGGGAATTCCAGACAGCGCCCCAACCTAGTAGGCTGGCGTCTGTTGTTACAATTGTCCAATCTGGTCTGCTGAATGGCATCCCCCTGGACAGATGTGGCCGAGAAAGCCACCATAGAAGAGAATTTCTGGTCTCTTGATCCAGATTCAGAGTAGGGGACAAATCTGAGTAATCCCCATTCCACTGACTTAGCATGCACAATTGCAGCGGTCTGAGATGTAGGCGTGCAAAGGGTACTATGTCCATTGCCGCTACCATTAAGCCGATTACCTCCATGCATTGAGCCACTGACGGGTGTTGAATGGAATGAAGGACACGGCAAGCATTTTGAAGCTTTGTTAACCTGTCTTCTGTCAGGTAGATCTTCATTTCTACAGAATCTATAAGAGTCCCCAAGAAAGGAACTCTTGTGAGTGGAAAGAGAGAACTTTTCTCTTCGTTCACCTTCCACCCATGCGACCTTAGAAATGCCAGTACTAACTCTGTATGAGACTTGGCAGTTTGAAAGCTTGACACTTGTATCAGAATGTCGTCTAGGTACGGAGCCACCGAAATTCCTCGCGGTCTTAGTACCGCCAGAAGAGCGCCGAGAACCTTTGTGAAGATTCTTGGAGCCGTAGCCAATCCGAATGGAAGAGCTACAAACTGGTAATGCCTGTCTAGGAAGGCAAACCTTAGATACCGGTAATGATCTTTGTGAATCGGTATGTGAAGGTAAGCGTCCTTTAAATCCACTGTGGTCATGTACTGACCCTTTTGGATCATGGGTAAGATTGTCCGAATAGTTTCCATTTTGAACGATGGAACTCTTAGGAATTTGTTTAAGATCTTTAAATCCAAGATTGGTCTGAAGGTTCCTTCTTTCTTGGGAACCACAAACAGATTTGAGTAAAACCCCTGTCCGTGCTCCGACCGCGGAACCGGGTGGATCACTCCCATTAGCAAAAGATCTTGTACACAGCGTAGAAACGCCTCTTTCTTTATTTGGTTTGTTGACAACCTTGAAAGATGAAATCTCCCTTTTGGGGGAGAGATTTTGAAGTCCAGAAGATATCCCTGAGATATGATCTCTAACGCCCAGGGATCCTGGACATCTCTTGCCCAAGATGGGCGAAGAGAGAAAGTCTGCCCCCCACTAGATCCGTTCCCGGATCGGGGGCCCTCAATTCATGCTGTCTTAGGGGCAGCAGCAGGTTTTCTGGCCTGCTTGCCCTTGTTGGTTTCCAGCCTTGTCTGTAGCGAGCAACAGCTCCTTCCTGTTTTGGTGCAGAGGAAGTTGATGCTGCTCCTGCCTTGAAGTTACGAAAGGCACGAAAATTAGACTTTCTAGCCCTTGGTTTGGCTCTGTCTTGAGGCAGGGCATGGCCTTTACCTCCTGTAATGTCAGCGATAATTTCTTTCAAACCGGGCCCGAATAAGGTCTGCCCTTTGAAAGGTATGTTAAGTAATTTAGATTTAGAAGTAACATCAGCTGACCAGGATTTTAGCCACAGTGCTCTACGTGCCTGAATGGCGAATCCGGAATTCTTAGCCGTAAGTTTAGTTAAATGTACTACGGCATCTGAAATAAATGAATTAGCTAGCTTAAGGGTTTTAAGCTTATTTGAAATCTCATCTATAGTTATTGAGTCAAGAGTCTCTTCCAGAGACTCGGACCAAAATGCGGCCGCAGCCGTGACAGACGCAATACATGCAAGGGGTTGCAATATAAAACCTTGTTGAACAAACATTTTCTTAAGGTAACCCTCTAATTTTTTATCCATTGGATCTGAAAAGGCACAGCTATCCTCCACCGGGATAGTGGTACGCTTAGCCAGAGTAGAAACCGCTCCCTCCACCTTAGGGACCATCTGCCATAAGTCCCGTGTGGTGGCGTCTATTGGAAACATTTTTCTAAATACAGGAGGGGGGGAAAAGGGTACACCGGGCCTATACCACTCCTTAGTAATTATCTCTGTAAGCCTCTTAGGTATAGGAAATACGTCAGTACTCGCTGGTACTGCATAGTATCTATCCAGCCTACATAATTTCTCTGGGATTGCAACGGTGTTACAATCATTCAGAGCCGCTAATACCTCCCCTAGCAGTACACGGAGGTTTTCTAGTTTAAACTTAAAATTTGAAATGTCTGAATCCACTCTATTTGGATCAGATCCGTCACCTGCAGATTGAAGCTCTCCGTCCTCATGTTCTGCAAATTGTGACGCAGTATCTGACATGGCCCTATTATTATCAGCGCACTCTGTTCTCACCCCAGAGTGATCTCGCTTACCTCTAAGTTCTGGTAATTTAGACAAAACTTCAGTCATAACATTAGCCATGTCCTGTAGTGTGATTTGTAATGGCCGCCCTGAAGTACTCGGCGTTACAATATCACGCACCTCCCGAGCGGGAGATGCAGGTACTGACACGTGAGGCAAGTTAGTCGGCATAACTTCCCCCTCGTTGTTTGGTGAATGATGTTCAATTTGTACAGATTGACTTTTATTTAAAGTAGCATCAATGCAATTAGTACATAAATTTCTATTGGGCTCCACCTTGGCTTTTGCACATATAGCACAGAGATATTCCTCTGAGTCAAACATGTTTAACAAACTAGCAATTAAACTAGCAAGCTTGGAAATACTTTTCAACTCAATTTACAAGTAATATGAAAAACGCACTGTGCCTTTAAGAAGCACAGAAAAAAACTATGACAGTTGAATAACAATGAACCGGAGAAATTATAAAAACCACATTTTTCCCGGTAAAGGCATAAATTTAGCAAAGGATTGCCCCCATTAGCAATGGATAACTAACCCATAATAGCAGAAAAAAAATGTACAAAATATAAACGTTTTTTATCACAGTCAAAGCACAATCTCACAGGTCTGCTGTGAGTGATTACCTCCCTCAAAATAATTTTTGAAGACCCTAGAGCTCTGTAGAGACGATCCGGATCATGCAGGGAGAGAAACAGACTTGTGACTGAATTTCTGATGCGTAGCAAAAGCGCCAAAATAGGCCCCTCCCCCTCACACACAGCAGTGAGGGAAGTTCAGTAAACTGTCTTAAATTAAAATAAACGACAGCCAAGTGGAAAAACAGTGCCCAAAACAATTTTTCACCCAGTACCTCAGATAATTAAACGATTTAACATGCCAGCAAAACGTTTAAAATCAAATAATATGAAATGTCATTAAACAGCCTGCTGCTAGACGTTCCCACTGCAAGTTAGGCTAAAAGTTATATGCATATAGTATTATCCCAGTGAAGTGCCATTCCCCAGAATACTGAAGTGTAAACATATATACATAACAGCCTGATACCAGTTGCTACTACTGCATTTAAGGCTGAACTTACATTATATCGGTATTGGCAGTATTTTCTCAGTCAATTCCATTCCTCAGAAAATAATATACTGCAACATACCTCTTTGCAGGTGAACCTGCCCGCTGTCCCCTGATCTGAAGTTTACCTCACTCCTCAGAATGGCCGAGAACAGCAAAATGAATCTTAGCTACGCCGGCTAAAATCATACAAAAACTCAGGTAGATTCTTCTTCAAATTCTACCTGAGAAGGAACAACACACTACGGTGCTGTTTTAAAATAACAAACTTTTGATTGAAGATATAAAAACTAAGTATAATCACCACAGTCCTCTCACACATCCTATCTATTAGTTGGGTGCAAGAGAATGACTGGGTGTGACGTAGAGGGGAGGAGCTATATAGCAGCTCTGCTTGGGTGATCCTCTTGCACTTCCTGTTGGGGAGGAGTTAATATCCCAGAAGTAATGATGACCCGTGGACTGACTACACTTAACAGGAGAAAGGTGTTTTATCTTGCGGCTACACTGTAACAAACATTTTATTAATATAAAACACGTCTGTTGCAGTGAATTCTCAATATTAGAAGTAATACACTTTCAGTAAAGCGGCTATACAAATACAATATTTAAAAAAGCTATTCCAAAAAACGTTTGTAAAATGAAAAAGCCACGGGTACTAATATCTAATTCTTCTTCCTAAATAGAAAAGAATGTGCTAAAATTTAAAATCCTGTTTAATTAACGGAAAGACTTTAAATATATATCATAGTATAATACACATACATAACACAGTGTATGCACATGTACAATATACATCCAGCTCCCATAGGTTTTTATTCATGTCCTAGTTTCACTATTGTATTGTACCAAAAGAGTTTGAATTTTGGTTGACACATTTTATTGGTATTCAATACTGTCTAAAGGTTTCATTTACATTATAACTTAAATGCAAGTGGCAATGCTGCTTTTAAAATTCAGCCAGTGTCAGAGAAACATCACCTCCAACAGAGTAGTATAGTAAAATGCAAGACTGCCTTTAAACACTGCTTTCAAACCTTTATAACATCACAGCCAATTTCGATTAAAAGATGAATCCCTTTTTAAAATATCGCTATTATCACAATCCTTTTTCATTGGGACCTCAGTAAGATGTCTACTTTCATTAAACAGCCACTTAAAACCTCCTGCTGTATGATTCAGCAGGAGAAAGGCAGGATTAATCTAATTTTCCCAAAGCCAATGACTGTCATTGCTTGTTGTAGAAATTAGATAAAGGCTTATACCCACTCATATTCAAAACTCGAAACAAGTAGTATATAAAAAATAACTTACTCAAAGTGGAGCAATTATGTTAATTGATATTAGAGATTACACTCAGAATCTCATATTTAAAGGGACAGTCAACACCAGAATTTTTGTTGTTTTAAAAGATAGATAATCCCTTAATTACGAATTCCCCAGTTTTGCATAACCAACACAGTTATAATTATACACGTTTTGCCTCTGTAATTACCTTGTATCTAAGCCTCAGCAGACTGCCCCCTCATTTCAATGCGTTTGACAGACTTGCATTTTAGCCAATCGGAGCTGTCTCCATGGTAAATTCACGTGCAAGAGCTTAATGTTATCTATATGAAACACGTGAACTAATGCCCTCTAGTGGTGAAAAACTATCAAAATGCATTTAGATTAGAGGCGGCCTTCAATTAGCATATGAACCTCCTAGGTTTAGCTTTCAACTAAGAATATCAAGAGAACAAAGCAAAATTGGTGATAAAAGTAAATTGGAAAATTGTTTAAAATTACATGCCCTATTTGAAACATGAGTTTTTTTTTGACTTGACTGTCCCTTTAAGAAGATTTTCAGATATGTTTACAAGATGACCAGCTTTGACTTTTTATTGATGCCGTGCAACTAGATTATCTGTCAAATTATTCCACTAACTATACTGTACACCCACTGCTCCTACCCTCCTGCGGACCAAGATATACAAACCATGACAATAGCACCTATTCTTGCCTACTCTTGCGTTATCATTTTTACTGATTGCTGTGTTGTTTTCTACAAACCTGTAGTAGTGGATAGAAACTTCTAGAATTTGTAGGCTGTCTCCTCTTCTGTTTCTACCCCTCACTTTCTTGCCAATGCCAGTTTGGTTTCTACATATTTAGAGTAATTAAAAATAGTCTGCACTTCCAGTTTAAAGTTGTTGCTTTTTGTACTCATGAATATGGAAAATAGTGAATGCTCTGTAAGATGTCTGTTCTCTGCCACTTTTCCTTGCAGACATAAGCAAGTGTATTCTTTGGGTTAGTTGCTAACATCTCATTGGGAATGGACATACAGTTCCTGCAGTACGTTTATCTGCATAACATAGCTTCTTCTACATTTGTTTTGTGATCACCTCTCTAAGTCTTGTCATTCTTCCAGGTGTGGAAAGATTCTGTCCTGTTTTCAAACATCTGAATTTAGTTTTGTGGATTTTACTAGATCATTCTTTCTTTCATGTAATTGGCAAGAGTCCATGAGCTAGTGACATATGGGATATACAATCCTACCAGGAGGGGCAAAGTTTCCCAAACCTCAAAATGCCTATAAATACACCCCTCACCACACCCACAATTCAGGTTTACAAACTTTGCCTCCTATGGAGGTGGTGAAGTAAGTTTGTGCTAAGATTTCTACGTTGATATGCGCTTCTCAGCATTGTTGAAGCCCGATTCCTCTCAGAGTACAGTGAATGTCAGAGGGACGTGAAGGGAGTATCACTTATTTGAATATGATGATTTCCCTAACGGGGGTCTATTTCATAGGTTCTCTGTTATCGGTCGTAGAGATTCATCTCCTACCTCCCTTTTCAGATCGGCGATATACTCTCAATTTACCATTACCTCTACTAACTGTTTTAGTACTGGTTTGGCTATCTGCTATATGTGGATGGGTGTCTTTTGGTAAGTATGTTTTCATTACTTAAGACACTCTCAGCTATGGTTTGGCACTTTATGCATTTATATAAAGTTCTAAATATATGTATTGTACTTATATTTGCCATGAGTCAGGTTCATGTATTTCCTTCTGCAGACTGTCAGTTTCATATTTGGGGAATATAAACATTTTAAGAAATGTTTTTCTTACCTGGGGTTTAGTCTTTTTTTCAATTGACTTCTTCTTGCAATTGCGGGCATTAGGCCCGCGGGTGCGTCAAATGCTAAACTTTATTGCGTCATTCTTGGCGCGAAAATATTTTTGGCGCAGAAAAATATGTTTATGACGCAACTTTGTCATTTCCGGCGTCATACGCAACGCCGAGACCTTTCACATGGTGGCGTCATTAGTGACGCGAGTGTGTCATTTCCGGTTATTTTTGGAGCCAAAAAAGTTTACGTTAAGTTGTGCATCATACTTGGCGCCAAACTTTTTCATTATTTCAATACCCCTTGTATGTTTGCCTCTTGCTTTTTGTTCTCTATCAGAGGCTTATGCTATTGCATTTTTTCCCATTCCTGAAACTGTCATATAAGGAAATAGATAATTTTGCTTTATATGTTGTTTTTTCTCTTACATTGTGCAAGATGTCCCAATCTGATCCTGCCTCAGAAGTTTCTGCTAGAACATTGCTGCCTGACATCGGTTCTACCAAAGCGAAGTGTATTTGTTGTAAAATTGTAGAAATTATTTCACCGAATGTCATTTGTAATAGTTGTCATGATAAACTTTTACATGCAGATAGTGTTTCCATCAGTAATAGTACATTGCCAGTTGCAGTTCCTTCAACTTCTAATGTACATGATATACCTGTAAATTTTAAAGAATTTGTTTCTGATTCTATTCTGAAGGCTTTGTCTGCATTTCCACCTTCTAATAAACGTAAAAGGTCTTTTAAAACTTCTCATTTAGCTGATGAAATTTCAAATGACCAACAACATAATAATTTATCCTCTTCTGATGAGGATCTATCTGAGACAGAAGATCCTTCCTCAGACATTGACACTGACAAATCTACTTATTTATTTAAAATAGAGTATATGCGTTCTTTATTAAAAGAAGTGGTAATTACTTTTGATATTGAGGTAACCAGTCCTATTGACGTTCAGTCTAATAAACGTTTAAATGCTGTTTTTAAACCTCCTGTGGTTTCTCCAGGGGTTTTTCCTATTCCTGAGGCTATTTCTGATATGATTTCTAGGGAATGGAATAAGCCAGGTACTTCTTTTATTCCTTCTTCAAGGTTTAAAAAATTGTATCCTTTACCAGCAAAATCTATAGAGTTTTGGGGAAAAATCCCCAAAGTTGATAGGGCTATTTCTACTCTTGCTAAACGTACCACTATTCCTATGGAAGATAGTACTTTCTTTAAGGATCCTTTAGATAGGAAGCTTGAATCTTATCTAAGGAAGGCCTATTTATATTCAGGTCATCTTCTCAGACCTGCTATTTCTTTGGCTGATGTTGCGGCTGCATCAACTTTCTGGTTGGAGAATTTAGCGCAACAAGAATTGGATTCTGACATATCTAGCATTATTCGCTTGCTGCAACATGCTAATCATTTTATTTGTAATGCTATTTTTGATATTATCAAAATTGATGTTAGATCCATGTCTTTAGCTGTATTAGCTAGAAGAGCTTTGTGGCTTAAATCTTTGAATGCTGATATGACATCTAAATCTAGATTACTATCTCTTTTTTTCCAAGGTAATAATTTATTTGGTTCTCAGTTGGATTCTATTATTTCAACTATCACTGGGGGAAAAGGAGTTTTTCTGCCTCAGGATAAAAAACCTAAGGGCAAATCTAAGGCTTCTAAACGTTTTTGTTCCTTTCATCGGAATATGGAACAAAAACTCAATCCTCCCCCCAAGGAATCTGCTTCCAATTGGAAGCCTTCCTCAAATTGGAATAAACCCAAGCCATTTAGGAAACCAAAGTCAACCTTTAAGTCCGCATGAAGGTGCGGCCCTCATTCCAGCTCAGCTGGTAGGGGCAGATTGAGGTTTTTCAAGGATTTTTGGATAAAATCTGTCCAAAATCATTGGATTCAGAGCATTGTCTCTCATGGGTATCGAATAGGAGTAAGACCTCCTGTGAGAAGATTTTTTCTCTCACGTATCCCTGTAAATCCAGTAAAAGCTCAGGCTTTTCTGAAGTGTGTTTCAGACCTGGAGTCTTCAGGGGTAATCATGGCAGTTCCTCCTCAGGAACAAGATTTGGGGTTTTATTCAAACCTATTCATTGTACCAAAGAAAGAAAATTTATTCAGACCAGTTCTGGATCTGAAAATTTTGAATCGCTATGTAAGAGTACCAACTTTCAAGATGGTGACTATAAGGACTATTCTGCCTTTTGTTCAGCGAGGACATTATATGTCCACAATAGACTTGCAGGATGCATACCTTCTTATTCCGATTTATCCAGAACACTATCAGTTTCTGAGATTCTCTTTTCTAGACAAACATTACCAATTTGTTGCTCTTCCATTTGGCCTAGCAACAGCTCCAAGAATCTTTTCAAAACTTCTGGGTGCCCTACTATCTGTAATCAGAGAACAGGGTATTGCGGTGTTTCCTTATTTGGACGATATCTTGGTAGTAGCTCAGTCTTTACGTACTGCAGAATCTCACACGAATCAACTAGTGTTGTTTCTTCGGAAACATGGTTGAAGGATCAATTTACCAAAAAGTTTCTTGATTCCTCAGACAAGGGTTACCTTTTTAGGTTTCCAGATAGATTCAGTGTCCATGACTCTGTCTCTAACAGACGAGAGACATTTAAAATTGGTCGCAGCATGCCGGCACCTTCAGTCTCATTCATTCCCTTCAGTGGCTATGTGCATGGAAGTTTTAGGTCTCATGACTGCAGCATCGGACGCGATCCCCTTTCCTCGTTTTCACATGAGACCTCTACAGCTTTGTATGCTGAATCAATGGTGCAGGGATTATACAAATATATCACAATTAATATCCTTGAATCCCAATGTACGACACTCTCTGACATGGTGGATAGATCACCATCGTTTGGTTCAAGGGGCTTCTTTTGTTTGGCCAACCTGGACTGTGATCTCAACAGATGCAAGTCTTTCAGGTTGGGGAGCTGTTTGGGGATCTCTGACAGCACAAGGGGTTTGGAAATCTCAAGAGGCGAGATTACCAATAAATATTTTAGAACTCCGTGCAATTCTCAGGGCTCTTCAGTTCTGGCCTCTGCTAAAGAGAGAACCGTTCATTTGTTTTCAGACAGACAATATCACAACTGTGGCTTATGTCAATCATCAGGGTGGGACTCACAGTCTCCAAGCTATGAAACAAGTATCTCGGATACTTGGTTGGGCGGAATCCAGCTCCTGTCTAATCTCTGCGGTGCATATCCCAGGTGTAGACAATTGGGAGGCGGATTATCTCAGCCGCCAGACTTTACATCCAGGGGAGTGGTCTCTCCATCCAGATGTGTTTTCTCAGATTGTTCAGATGTGGGGTCTTCCAGAGATAGATCTCATGGCCTCTCATCTAAACAAGAAACTTCCCAGATACCTGTCCAGGTCCAGGGATGTTCAGGCGGAAGCAGTGGATGCCCTGACACTTCCTTGATGTTATCATCCTGCTTACATCTTCCCGCCTCTAGTTCTCCTTCCAAGAGTGATCTCCAAAATCATCATGGAACAGTCTTTTGTGTTGCTGGTGGCTCCAGCATGGCCACACAGGTTTTGGTATTGGGATCTGGTTCGGATCTCCAGTTGCCCGCCTTGGCCACTTCCGTTACGGCCGGCCTACTATCTCAAGGTCCGTTTTTCCATCAGGATCTCAAATCATTAAATTTGAAGGTATGGAAATTGAACGCTTAGTTCTAAGTCATAGAGGTTTCTCTGACTCAGTGATTAATACTATGTTACAAGCTCGTAAATCTGTCTCTAGAAAGATTTATTATTGAGTTTGGAAGACTTACATTTCATGGTGTTCTTCTCATAAATTCTCCTGGCATTCTTTTAGAATTCCTAGAATTTTACAGTTTCTTCAGGATGGTTTGGATAAGGGTTTGTCTGCAAGTTCCTTGAATGGACAAATCTCCGCACTTTCTGTTTTATTTCACAGAAAGATTGCTATACTTCCTGATATTCACTGTTTTGTACAGGCTTTAGTTTGTATTAAGCCTGTCATTAAATCAATTTCTCCTCCTTGGAGTCTTAATTTGGTTCTGAAGGCTTTACAGGCTCCTCCATTTGAACCTATGCATTCTTTAGACATTAAACTACTTTCTTTGAAAGTGTTGTTTCTTTTGGCCATCTCTTCTGCTAGAAGAGTTTCTGAGTTATCTGCTCTTTCTTGTGAGTTTCCTTTTCTGATTTTTCATCAGGATAAGGCAGTTTTGCGGACTTCTTTTCAATTTTTACCTAAGGTTGTGAATTCTAACAACATTAGTAGAGAAATTGTTGTCCCTTCCTTATGTCCTAATCCTAAGAATTATTTGGAGAGATCCTTACATTCTTTGGATGTGGTAAGAGCTTTGAAATATTATGTGGAAGCTACTAAAGAGTTCAGGAAGACTTCCAGTCTATTTGTTTTATTTTCTGGTCCTAGGAAAGGTCAGAAGGCTTCTGCTATTTCCTTGGCATCTTGGTTGAAACTTTTGATTCATCAAGCTTATTTGGAGTTGGGTCAGGCCCCGCCTCAGAGAAATACAGCTCATTCTACTAGATCGGTCTCCACTTTGTGGGCTTTTAAGAATGAAGCTTCAGTTGATCAGATTTGCAAAGCGGCAACTTGGTCCTCTTTGCATACATTTACTAAATTCTACCGTTTTGATGTATTTGCTTCTTCGGAAGCAGTTTTTGGTAGAAAAGTTCTTCAGGCAGCTGTTTCAGTTTGATTCTTCTGCTTTTGATTTAAGTTTTTTTCTTTCAAAAATTAAAATATACTTATTTTTTTGGGTTGTGGATTAATTTTTTCAGCGGAATATGGCTGTTTTTATTTTTATTCCCTCCCTCTCTAGTGACTCTTGAGTGGAAGATCCACATCTTGGGTATTGTTATCCCATATGTCACTAGCTCATGGACTCTTGCCAATTACATGAAAGAAAACATAATTTATGTAAGAACTTACCTGATAAACATTTCTTTTATATTGGCAAGAGTCCATGAGGCCCACCCTTTTTATGGTGGTTATGATTTTTTTTATAAAGCACAATTATTTCCAAATTTCCTTTGTTGATGCTTTCTACTCCTTTCTTTATCACCCCACTGCTTGGCTATTCGTTAAACTGAATTGTGGGTGTGGTGAGGGGTGTATTTATAGGCATTTTGAGGTTTGGGAAACTTTGCCCCTCCTGGTAGGATTGTATATCCCATATGTCACTAGCTCATGGACTCTTGCCAATATGAAAGAAATGAATTTATCAGGTAAGTTCTTACATAAATTATGTTTTTTCCTCAGAGTACAGTGCTTGTCAGAGGGATGTATAGGATGTGTACGAGGTATGGTTTGTGATTCTTTTTTCACTTTATAGAATAATTTTCAAAAACCTTCCATAATTGGTCAGATTTTTTTGCACTTAGTTTGAATTTTAGGCGTTGGCCTTTGGGTTTGCATGCCTCGTCGTTAACGCTTGTCAGGTTAGCACACATCCCTTTAGTTGTATTTTATTTACTTTCGAGCTCTTGCTATTTTACGCTTGTCGGGTTAGTGCACATTTGTCCTCGGCTATGAGCATGTTGTGCTTTGGCATGGTAAATCCCTTATAGCTGTTAGTTTATTTCATGCTCATTTTCTTAAATCTGATAAGAGTTATCTAACCATCGGATGTTCCTGCTTTGTTTTGCAGTATAGCTTAGCGCAACATTGTACCTGTGAGTTTATGTTCCCTCCTTGGCCTCTTCCTCTGCAGTCAGACCTTCTTTCTCGGGGTCCGTTTTTCCACCCAGGTCTCAAGTCTTTGAACTTGATGGCATGGAAATTGAGCGGTTAGTCCTTAGACATATGGGTTTCTCTAATTCTGTAACTGAAACTTTAATTCAAGTCCATAAGCCTGTTACTAGGATGATATATCATAAGGTCTGGAAAGCCTTTATTTCATGGTGTATGGATCATGGTTTTTCCTGGCATTCATTTAGAATTACTAGGATTCTTCAGTTTTTACAGGATGGTCTAGACAATTATTTGAAGGGGCAGATTTCTGCTCTTTATGTCTCGTTTTATAGGAAAATTGCTAATCTTCCTGATATTCATAGTTTTGTTTAGGCTTTCGTTCGTATTAAACCTGCAAGGCAGTTTCTCCTCTATGGAATATTAATTTGGTGTTAAGGATTTTGCAGGCTCCTCCTATTGAACCTATGTATAAGGTGAATATTAATCTGCTTTCTTGGAAGGTGTTCATTCTTTGACTATTTCTTCTGCTAGAAAAGTTTCTGAACTATCTGCTCTGTCTTTTGATCCTTATCTAATTTTCCATCAGTTTAATGCAGTTTTACTGACTACTTTTGACTATTTGCCAAAAGTTGTTTCTTTAGACAAAATTAGTAGAGAGATTGTGTCTCTTCTTTGTGTCCTAATCACAAAAATGCTTCAGAGAGATATTTGCATAATTTGGACCTTGTTAGGGTATTTAAATATTACATAGATGCTTCCAAGGACTTTAGACAAACTTTTATTTTTTTTCATTCACTTTTCTGTTTCTAGAAAAGGACAAAGTTTCTGCTGTTTCTTTGGCTTCCTGGTTGAAACTTTTTATTCACAAGGCTTACTTGGAGGCGGATTACTACTTATTCTTCTAGGTCAGTTGCTACTTCCTGGACCTTCAATAATGAGGCTTCAGTTTACCAGATTTGCAAGGCAGCTACTTGGTGGTCTTTGCATACTTTTTTTTTTTTACCTATTTTTTTTTTTATTGGGGTTGTGGATTTAATTTTTCAGTGAACAAATATATTTTTAAAGCTAAAATCTACACCTTAGTTATGTTAAAGTATTACCTTAGATTAAGCTGCAAATAGATTTCTGCCATTTTTCCAGGAATGGTAAAGAAAAGTTATTTTAAAGTTAATTTACAGGATACGACCTGCGGCGGGGATTGCCGGACTGCCCGCCCTCAGCTGTACCACTCAGTTCTCCGATGTTAAGGACTAAGATACGATACCCCAACGCATTTCCCCCGGTGCTCGCTGGGCTTTTTCAAGGGGACGTGAACCACAAACGGATGTTGGGCTGTTGTGAAACTCACAACTTTATACCTGTATGTAAGTTACTAGATACGCCCCTTCTGGGGGCTTGATCCTCATAGGATTGGTTTAAGGAACGGCTTATACACCGCAGCAATGAAAATTAAATTACTAGCTGTTAAAACTATTCTTAGCGATGTTCACATATAATGATTTGCAATTGAATTTACAGAAAGAAAAAATAAAATAACATAACACAGCATTAACATATAAAAAACAGTAAATACTATTCGAATGGCTGATATTTCATCAATAATTCATTCATATAGGCACCCATTCAATATTAAAAAAACATTTCATATTAAAAAATTTGATACTTTTTACATCTTGTCAAATGATCATATTTCACAAACCTATTAACTACTTATATTTTAGCACTTAAAAATATAGCAATAGATGATTCTCAGACAGAAGGAAATGAGTTTTTGACTCTCCCCAAGTGTCAAAACCAGTAACGCCTGCACAGGTGACGCCAAGTACCTCTAATGCGTCAAATTCATTTACTTTGCAAGACATGGCCGCAGTTATGAATAAAACCCTCACAGAGGTTTTCTCTAAACTTTCTGGTTTACAAGGAAAGCGTGACAGCTCTGGGTTAAGAACAAGTGCTGAGCAGTCTGACGCTTTAGTAGCCGTATCTGATATACCCTCACAATGTTCTGAAGTAGGGATAAGGGATTTGTTATCTGAGGGAGAAATTTCTGATTCAGGAAAGACGCTCCCTCAGACAGATTCTGACATGACGGCCTTTAAATTTAAGCTTGAACACCTCGGCTTATTGCTCAGGGAGGTATTAGCGACTCTAGATGATTGTGACCCCATAGTGGTTCCAGAGAATTGTGTAAAATGGACAAATACTTAGAGGTTCCTGTTTACACTGATGTTTTTCCAGTTCCTAAGAGGATTGTGAATATTGTTACTAAGGAGTGGGATAAACCAGGTATTCCGTTTGCTGCCCCTCTTGTTTTTAAGAAAATGTTTCCCATATCTGACACCATGCGGAACTCGTGGCAGACAGTTCCTAAGGTTTAGGGAGCTATTTCTACTCTAAGCATACAACTATACCTATCGACGACAGTTGTGCTTTCTAAGATCCTATGGATATAAAATGAGAGGGTCTCCTGAAGAAAATTTTTGTTCATCAAGGTTTTCTTCTCCAACCTATTGCGTGCATTGTTCCTGTAACTACTGCAGCTGCTTTCTGGTTCAAGGCTCTTCAGATGGAGACTCCATTAGAGGATATTATGGATAGAATTAAGGCCCTTAAGTTGGCTAATTCTTTCATTACAGATGCCGCTTTCCAACTGGCTAAGTTAGCGGCAAAGAATTCAGGTTTTGCCATTTTAGCACGCAGGGCGTTATGGCTTAAGTCCTGGTCTGCTGATGTGTCATCAAAATCTAAACTTTTGAACATCCCTTTCAAAGGAAAGACCCTATTCGGGCCTGAACTGAAAGAGATTATTTCAGACATCACTGGAGGGAAAGGCAATGCTCTCCATCAGGATAAAACAAATAAATTAAGGACCAAACAAAATAATTTTCGTTCCTTTCGGAATTTCAAGGGTGGTCCCGCTTCAGCTTCCCCTGCTGCAAAGCAAGAGGGGAATTTTGCCCAATCCAAGTCAGTCTGGAGGCCTAACCAGGCTTGGAACAAGGGTAAACAGGCCAAGAAGCCTGCAGCTGCCTCTAAGACAGCATGAAGGGGTAACCCCCGATCCGGGACCGGATCTAGTAGGGGGCAAACTCTCTCTCTTCGCACAGGCTTGGGCAAGAGATGTCCACGATTCCTGGGCTTTAGAAATTGTGTCCCAGGGATATCTTCTGGACTTCAAAGACTCTCCCCCAAGGGGGAGGTTTCACACTTCTCAATTGTCTGCAAACCAGACAAAGAGAGAGGCGTTCTTACGCTGTGTAGAAGACCTACATACCATGGGAGTGATTCGCCCAGTTCCAAAAGCGGAACAAGGGCTAGGGTTTTACTCAAACCTGTTTGTGGTTCCCAAAAAAGAGGGAACTTTCAGACCAATCTTGGATCTCAAAATTCTAAACAAGTTCCTCAGAGTACCATCATTCAAGATGGAGACTATTCGGACTATTCTGCCATTGATCCAGGAGGGTCAATATATGACTACCGTGGTCTTAAAGGATGCGTATCTACACATCCCTATACACAGAGATCATCATCAATTCCTCAGATTCGCCTTTCTGGACAGGCATTTTCAGTTTGTGGCCCTTCCCTTCGGGTTGGCCACGGCTCACAGAATTTTCACAAAGGTTCTAGGGTCCCATTTAGCGGTTCTAAGACCGCAGGGCATAGCAGTGGCGCCTTATCTAGACGACATCTTAATTCAGGCGTCGACTTTTCAGCTAGCCAAGTCTCTCACAGACATCGTGTTGGCTTTTCTGAGATCTCACGGGTGGAAGGTGAACATAAAAAAGAGTTATCTCTTCCTTCTCACAAGAGTTCCCTTCCTAGGGACTCTGATAGACTCGGTAGAAATGAAAATATTTCTGGCAGAGGTCAGACAGTCAAAAATCTTAACCACTTTCCGAGCTCTTCATTCCATTCCACGGCCATCTGTGGCTCAGTGTATGGAGGTAATCGGACTCATGGTAGCGGCAATGGACATAGTCCCTTTTGCCCGCCTACACCTCAGACCACTGCAACTATGCATGCTCAAGCAGTGGAATGGGAATTATGCAGATTTATCTCCTCAACTGCATCTGGACCAGGAGACCAGAGACTCTCTTCTCTGGTGGTTGTCTCAGGACCACCTGTCTCAGGGAATGTTTTTCCGCAGGCCAGAGTGGCTCATAGTAACGACAGATGCCAGCCTGCTAGGCTGGGGTGCAGTCTGGAACTCCCTGCAAGCGCAGGGCTTATGGTCTCGGGAAGAAACTCTCCTCCCGATAAACATTCTAGAACTGAGAGCGATATTCAATGCGCTTCAGGCGTAGCCTCAGCTAGCTGCGGCCAAATTCATCAGATTTCAGTCGGACAACATCACGACTGTAGCTTATATCAATCATCAAGGAGGAACACAGAGTTCTCTAGCGATGATGGAGGTAGCCAAAATAATCCGATGGGCGGAGGATCACTCTAGCCCAGTGTTAATTTCGTCGACTAAAACTAGACTAAAATGAGTATAAAACTAAAGAAATTATGATGACTAAAATACGATTAAAACTAAAATGGCATTTTAGTCAAAAGACTATGACTAAAACTAAATCAAAATGACATTTTAGTCAAAAGACTATGACTAAAACTAAATCAAAATTTGCTGACAAAAACATTTTATGCAAGGTGTTATAATCAATCCATATCTAATTACTGCTCTTTTGTCAAATTTATGAAACTTAATTTTATTAATTTTAAGATAAAGACATGTTGTATACCACAACAGTTAAATCTGTATTGCATGTTCAAACCTTAATACCATAAATAAAAACAGGTTAATAAACCTTTACTCCAGGAGTATATAATGAGTTTAGAAGTTCCAGAGCAGTGCTAATATTGTTGCCGAAAAATTTTCAAATCTGTGATCAATTGATTCTTCCTATAGAAATAAGCATAACCTACGAGTATGGGTTTAAATTATGCTGTGTCTGTGCTAGCTGCATAAACTTTTTGTTGTGTTGAGCTACTTTATACTTGTTTTAATTATTAACAGAGAACTGTTAAAGTTTTTATATTGGGTAATATGTGCAATACAGCCAATACAGTTTACAGTTTTGTTTTTTATATTTTAAAGTTGTACTTCTGTTTGTTTATGAAACTTGGTTTTATTTCATTTTAAGTTTAATAAAGATGTTCTATATCACGACGACTAAATCTGTGTCTGTATTGCATATTTAAACCTTAATACCATAAATAATAACAGGTGTTATGTTTACTCTTGGGGTATATAATCAGTTTGCAAATTATAGAGAAATGCTTAAATAATGCATTACACTTTAACTAAACCCCTTAGATTTTAGTCGACTAAAATCTACTGGAGATTCAGTCGACTAAAAGTAGACTAAAACTAAAACAATTTGGATGACTAAAATACGACTAAAACTAAAATGGAATTTTAGTCAAAAGACTAAAACTAAGACTAAATCGAAATTTACCGTCAAAATTAACACTGCTCTAGCCATCTCTCAGCAATCCATATCCCAGGGGTAGAGAACTGGGAGGCAGATTTCCTAAGTCGTCAGACTTTCATCCGGGGGAGTGGGAGCTCCATCCGGAGGTATTTGCCCAGCTGACTCAGCTATGGGGCACACCAGAATTGGATCTGATGGCGTCCCGTCAGAATGCCAAACTTCCTTGTTACAGGTCCAGGTCCCGGGATCCCCAGGCGGTACAGATAGATGCTCTAGCAGTGCCCTGGTCCTTCAATCTGGCCTATGTATTTCCACCGTTTCCTCTCCTCCCACATCTGGTTGCCAGAATCAAGCAGGAGAGAGCTTCAGTGATTCTGATAGCACCTGCGTGGCTACGCAGGACTTGGTATGCAGACCTAGTGGACATGTCATCGGTTCCACCGTGGACTCTGCCAATGAGGCAGGACCTTCTAATCCAAGGTCCATTCACACATCCAAATCTAACTTATCTGCGTCTGACTGCTTGGAGATTGAACGCCTGATTCTATCAAAGCGTGGTTTCTCTGAGTCGGTAATTGATACCCTGATTCAAGCTAGAAAGCCTGTCACCAGGAAGATCTATCATAAGATTTGGAGCAAATATTTTTATTGGTGTGAATCCAAGGGTTACTCATGGAGTAAGATTAGAATTCCTAGAATATTGTCCTTTCTCCAAGAAGGTTTGGAGAAGGGATTATCAGCTAGTTCCTTAAAAGGACAGTTTTCTGCATTGTCTATTCTTTTACACAAGCGTCTGGCAGATGTTCCAGACGTTCAAGCGTTTAGTCAGGCTTTAGACAGAATCAAGCCTGTATTCAAACCTGTTGCTCCTCCATGGAGCTTAAACTTGGTTCTTAAAGTTCTTCAAGGGGTTCCGTTTGAACCTATGCATTCCATAGATATTAAGCTTCTATCTTGGAAAGTTCTGTTTTTAGTAGCTATCTCTTCGGCTCGAAGAGTTTCTGAGTTATCTGCTTTACAGTGTGACTCATCTTATCTTGTTTTCCATGCAGATAAGGTGGTTTTTTCTAATAGGAATATCAATCAGGAAATTGTTGTTCCTTCACTTTGTCCTAATCCTTCTTCAAAGAAGGAACGTCTGTTGCACAAGCTTGATGTGGTTCGTGCTTTAAAATTCTACTTGCAAGCAACCAAAGATTTCCGTCAAACATCTTCATTGTTTGTTGTTTATTCTGGTAAACAGAGAGGTCAAAAGGCTACGGCTACCTCTCTTTCCTTTTGGCTGAAAAGCATCATCCGTTTGGCTTATGAGACTGCTGGACAGCAGCCTCCTTAAAGAATTACTGCTCATTCTACTAGAGCAGTGGCTTCTACATGGGCTTTTAAAAATGAGGCTTCTGTTGAACAGATTTGTAAGGCGGCGACTTTGTCTTCGCTTCATACTTTTTCCAAATTTTACAAATTCAATTCATTTGCTTCTTCGGAGGCTATTTTTGGGGGAGAGGTTCTACAAGCAGTGGTGCCTTCCGTTTAAGGTACCTGTCTTGTCCCTCCCTTCATCCGTGTCCTAAAGCTTTGGTATTGGTATCCCACAAGTATGGATGAATCCGTGGACTCGATACATCTTACAAGAGAAAACAGCTGCTAACAATACCTATTTTGATATTTTTTAGCCGCGCGGCCACTCGAGCACAGTCCCTTCTGAGCAGGGCGCATGCTCCTGCCCCTAGGATGACGTCTACGCAATTGCGTGTCCGTGTTCCACGGGGGGGGGGGGGGTCGCGCAGATTTTTTTTCCCTCCATACTGGTGCATGCGAATCGCACTACACATTGGGTAGGCTGCTCTAGTGTATAAAGCGCACAAAGGACAGTGACTCAGGGCAGGAAGGTGCACCACCGGTACAAGGAACGATAATCACTGGTGCGCCCGGCCTCTCCAGCTCCTTCTGACCCTGTGTTACGCTGTACGTACAGCCCAATCACTCACTGCACAGAGCAAAAACAAGGGAGCTTTAGCGATTCATGTGAATGGGATAACATAGGGTCTGATAAAGCTTATGTACTGTGCACTAATATGTATATATGCATCTCCCACAGCTAATACATTTTATAGGCACCAGGAACTGTGGGTCCCGTTATTACAGTTACACACAGTGAGATAAAGCCGTACATCAGCTCCATCAGACCCTGTGTTATGCTATGCACATGAGTCACTATCCTATCCCCAGCAGCTGACAGTTGCATAGCAAAGTCCCTAGCACTACATAACAAACCTCTGTATTCGCTTGAGCGCACACTGTGGTTGACATTAAAGGAGTGTGACGTTTGCATATTTTTAAATATGAATGCTGATTGGTCATGATGCGGGGTAATTGACCTGTGTAACCCAGCCCTTTTGTCTGGGTGTTCCTAGATAGTCACTCTCCACGATTAGGAAAAAAGAAAATAATGTAAAAAAAAAAAAGTTTCATTATTCTAATAATTATGTTTATTTACCTACTATACTTGGTTAAACTGTGCTAATGGTGTTACATAACTAACATCCTTGAGTGTACTGGTCCTTTAACAAAGTATACTGAGAAAACTAAGCAAATTGAAAATATAAGTAAATTGGAAAGCTGCTTACAATTTCATAATGTATTCAATCATTTTAATTTTGACTTTACTGTCCCTTTAACATAGGACAAAAAGTTAGGTATCTACCAAAACTGCATGAATGAAAAAGAATGCATGCTGCTGACAAATAGTAAATAGTATTTAATGTGTCATTGTTTAGAATTTGGCTATTGTTGGACCCCGTTTCTGATTCTCCATTTATTGCTTGGAACAGATGGGGAGTAGGCGTACTTGTATGCATTAATAACATATACGCACAGACAGACAACATAATATACTTGCTCTAGTTAAACAGTGTATGCTCATTTCATGATTTTATTGCTTGTTGAAATGTTTGGCAATTGTCAAATGGTTTCACACCATTCAGGATATTTTATTATGAAATAAATTATTCTAATTTTTAAAACAGTATATCTTCTTAACTTATTATACATTATTTCCCTTTATAGTGTGAAATCTGATGTGTACACATAAATAACTCTACAGGAGTCAGCACAATGTTAATTATATGGCACACGTGAACTAGTGCTGTCTAACTGTAAAACAAACTGTAAAAATGCACTAAGATAAGAGATGGCCTTCAAGGGCTTAGAAAGCATATGAGCCTACCTAAGTTTAGCTTTCAACAAAGAATACCAAGACAAGTAAATTTTAAAGTTGTTTAAAATTGCTTGCCCTATCTGAATCATGAAAGTTTAATTTTGACTAGACTGTAGACTGTCCCTTTAAAAAAAAAAAAAAAAAAGAGTTCTTTAAATTAAAAAAAAAACTAATTTAAATAAAAAAGAGCACTTTTTTAAAATAAAATTAAAAAAAAAAAAATTGTTTTTTATCCACCCTTCTTTAAATTGATTTTTTTGGATATCTTTAATCAGGAGATTATCGCCCATCTCTTTGTCCTAATCATTAATTTGATGGTCTCTTATTTAGATATTGTAAGAGCAATTATAAGTCTACTTTCAAATTACAAAGGTTTTTAAACAATTCTTTAATCTGTTTGTCCCTTGGTCCATGTAAAGGTCAGAGGGCTACATTAGTTTCTTTAGCTTTTTAGCTTAATTTCCTGATTACCAAGGTTTTCTTGGAGGCAGGAAAATCTTTTCCAAAACGCATTTATTGCACTTTTTCTTGAACTTTCAAGAATGAGGATTATATTGAATAAATTTGAAAGGCAGCAACATACTTTCTTTTGCATGATGTACAGAGTCCACAGATTCATCCTAACTTGTGGGATATTGTCCTTCCTGACAGGAAGTAGCAAAGAGAGCACCACAGCAGAGCTGTCTATATAGCTCCCCCCTTAACTCCACCCCCCAGTCATTCTCTTTGCTGACTCTAAGCAGGAAGAGTAAAGAGAAGAGGTGTTAAACTGTTAGTTTTATTTTATCTTCAATCAAGTGTTTGTTATTTTTAAATGGTACTGGTGTTGTACTATTTACTCTCAGGCAGGACATAGATGAAGATTTCTGCCTGGAGGATGATGATCTTAGCATTTGTAACTAAGGTCCACTGCTGTTCCCACAGAAGCTGAGGAGTACAGGAAAACTTCAGTGTGACGAACGGTTTCTTGCTATACAGCAATGAGGTATGTTCAGTCATATTTTCTGCAGAGACTGTGTTAACTCAGAAAGGCTGACAGTGTCCCCATTAGGGGAAGGGTAAGCAGTAATCCTAGTGTTATCAGAGGTTTTTACTAGCTTGCATAAAGGGTTAATTTTTTTTGGGCACTCAGTTTATGTGAATTTGGGACAAACGTTTTTGTGTCTGGGAGTAATATTTTCTGTTTTATGGGACATTTGCTTGAGGGTTCTTTGGGGTTGTTTATAACCCACATGGCTTTCAGGCAGGGTTTGTTAGTTTGGTGTAGGCCCCAGCAACAGACCATTCGGACTATCTTACCATTGATCCAGGAGGGTCAATATATGACCACCGTGGACTTAAAGGATGCATATCTGCACATTTCTATCCACAAAGATCATCACCAGTTCCTCAGGTTCGCCTTTCTGGACAAGCATTATCAGTTTGTGGCTCTTCCTTTCGGGTTGGCCACGGCGCCGCAAATCTTCACGAAGGTGCTAGGGTCCCTTCTGGCGGTTCTAAGGCCACGGGGCATAGCAGTGGCGCCTTATCTAGACGACATTCTAATTCAAGCGTCTTCCTTCCAACTAGCCAAGTCTCACACGGACTTAGTGTTGGCCTTTCTAAGGTCTCACGGGTGGAAAGTGAACGTAAAAAAGAGTTCTTTTTCCCCCCTCACAAGAGTTTCATTTCTATGGACTCTGATAAACTCGGTGGACATGAAAATATTTCTGACGGAGGTCAGGAAATCAAAGATTTTGTCCACCTGGCGAGCTCTTCATTCCATTCCTCGGCCGTCAGTGGCTCAGTGTATGTAGGTAATCGGACTAATGGTAGCGGCAATGGACATAGTTCCATTTGCTCGCTTGCATCTCAAACCACTGCAACTATGCATGCTCAATCAGTGTAATGGGGATTATGTGGATTTATCTCCTCAGATAAATCTGGATCAAGAGACCAGAGACTATCTTCTTTGGTGGTTGTCACAGGATCATCTGTCCCAGGGAATGTGTTTCCGCAGGCCAGAATGGGTTATAGTGACGACAGACGCCAGTCTTCTGGGCTGGCGTGCAGTCTGGAATTCCCTGAAAGCTCAGGGTTTGTGGACTCTGGAGGAGGCTCTCCTACCGATAAATATTCTGGAATTAAGAGCGATATTCAATGCTCTCCAGGCATGGCCTCAGCTGGCTTCGGCCAGATTCATCAGGTTTCAGTCGGACAACATCACGACTGTGGCTTATATCAATCATCAGGGCAGAACAAAGAGTTCCTTAGTGATGATAGAGGTCTCAAGGATAATCCAATGGGCAGAGGCTCACTCTTGCCATCTGTCAGTGATCTATATCCCAGGTGTAGAGAACTGGGAGGCAGATTTTCTAAGTCGTCAGACTTTTCATCCAGGGGAGTGGGAACTCCATCCGGAGGTGTTTGCTCAGCTGGTTCGGCTATGGGGCACACCAGAGTTGGATCTGATGGCGTCTCGTCAGAACGCCAAACTTCCTCGTTACGGCTCCAGGTCAAGGGATCCTCAGGCTGTACTGATAGATGCTCTAGCAGTAACCTGGTCGTTCAACCTGGCTTATGTGTTTCCACCTTTCCCTCTCCTTCCACGTCTGATTGCCAGAATCAAACAGGAGAGAGCATCGGTGATTTTGATAGCGCCTGCGTGGCCACGCAGGACTTGGTATGCAGACCTGGTGGACATGTCATCCCTTCCACCATGGTCTCTGCCATTGAGACAGGACCTTCTGATTCAAGGTCCATTCAAGCATCCAAATCTAATTTCTCTGCAACTGACTGCTTGGAGATTGAACACTTGATTCTATCAAAGCGGGGTTTCTCTGAGTCAGTCATAAATACCTTGATTTAGGCTCGAAAGCCTGTTACCAGGAAAATTTATCATAAGATATGGCGTAAATATCTTTTTTGTTGCGAATCCAAAGGCTTCTCCTGGAGTAAGATCAGGATTCCTAGGATTTTGTCTTTTCTCCAAGAGGGATTGGAGAAAGGATTATAAGCTAGTTCCCTAAAGGGACATATATCTGCTCTGTCTATTTTGTTGCACAAGCGTCTGGCAGATGTTCCAGACGTTCAGGCTTTTTGTCAGGCTTTAGTTAGAATTAAGTCTGTGTTTAAACCTATTGCTCCGCCATGGAGTCTAAATTTAGTTCTTAGAGTTCTTCAGGGGGTTCCGTTTGAACCCATGCATTCCATAGATATTAAGCTTTTATCTTGGAAAGTTTTTTTCCTAGTTGCTATCTCTTCAGCTCGAAGAGTTTCTGAACTATCTGCATTACAATGTGACTCTCCTTATCTTGTGTTCCATGCTGATAAGGTGGTTTTGCGTACCAAGCCTGGGTTCCTACCTAAGGTTGTTACTAACAGGAATATCAATCAAGAAATTGTTGTTCCTTCTCTGTGTCCTAATCCTTCTTGTAAGAAGGAACGTCTGTTGCACAACTTGGACGTGGTTCGTGCTTTGAAATTTTATTTGCAGGCAACCAAAGATTTTCGTCAAACATCTTCTTTGTTTGTTGTCTATTCTGGAAAGCGTAGGGGTCAAAAGGCTACGGCGACTTCTCTTTCCTTTTGGCTGAAAAGCATCATCCGTTTGGCTTATGAGACTGCTGGACAGCAGCCTCCTGAAAGGATTACAGCTCATTCTACTAGAGCGGTAGCTTCCACATGGGCTTTTAAAAATGATGCTTCTGTTGAACAGATTTGTAGGCTGCAACTTGGTCGTCGCTTCATACCTTTTCAAACTTTTATAAATTTGATACTTTTGCTTCTTTGGAGGCTATTTTTGGGAGAAAGGTTTTGCAAGCAATGGTGCCTTCCGTTTAGGTTCTTTCTTGTCCCTCCCTTCATCAGTGTCCTAAAGCTTTAGTATTGGTATCCCACAAGTTAAGATGAATCCGTGGACTCAGTACATCATGCAAAAGAAAACAAAATTTATGCATACCTGATAAATTTCTTTCTTTTGCGATGTACCGAGTCCACGGCCCGCCCTGTCTATTCAAGACAGATAGTATTTTTTATGTAAACTTCAGTCACCTCTGCACCTTATAGTTTCTCCTTTTCTTCCTTGGCCTTCGGTCGAATGACTGGGGGGTGGAGTTAAGGGGGGAGCTATATAGACAGCTCTGCTGTGGTGCTCTCTTTGCTACTTCCTGTCAGGAAGGACAATATCCCACAAGTTAGGATGAATCCGTGGACTCAGTACATTGCAAAAGAGAAATTTATCAGTCAAGCATAAATTTTGTTTTCTATAAATTCTACTACTTTGTGTTTGGTAAGAAAGTCCTTCAGTCAGGAGTATATGGTAATTATCTGCATTAAAAAATATTGCCCCGCCCATTTGCTCATGGACACCACAGCTTGGTTATTAGTTAATTAGTTCCTAGGAGTAATGGCTTGTGGACTCTCACCACCATATGAAAGAAAACAAAATTTATGCTTATTTCTAAGTCATTTCTGTTATGGTATTGAGAGTCCACAAAACCAATCCATTTATTTACTTTTTTTTTTCTTGCAGCAGTTTGAACCCTGCTTTGTCCTTTCCTACCTTTCTACTTCTTTCTTGGCTATACATCAGACTAGAATACCAGAAAGGTGGGAGGGACTAAGTGCTCCTAGAGCTTTTGGAATCTTTGCCGCCTCCTTCTGGCCGGGAGTAAAACCCCAGGAGTAATGGCTCGTGGATTCTCATCACCATTAAAGAAATTAATTTATCAGGTAAGAGTACATTTTGTCTTGTTGAAGTAAATATATATATATATATATATATATATATATATTTGTGTCTGTATATATTACATACACACACGCATGCAAGTTGAAAACTAGCTTAACGGAAGCCAATCTAAATGTCTCCCATTACTATCCACTTTTAACTGTACTTGATAATTTTTCAAACCCTTTTACAGGCTTAGTCCTTGTAAGGCTCTGCTTATGCAAAGCTTTAATGTACATTCTGTGTGTAGCACCTGTTCTAAGGTTTTGTGACTCTTGCTGGTGGTGGGAGCTATAGAATGATAGATTTGCTCTTAGCATCTTACACTATTACAGCCCATACCATGGCTTCTTTTTCCAGTGCTGTATTATGTTCCCATAACTCTCAGCCGCCTTTGCTTTTCCCTCAAGTGACATTTCTGCATTTGACATCAGCACACTCCAAACTATTGATTTCTGCCTCTGTGTCTCGTTATACATTAAATCCTCAGCAGGCTGCAACCTGCTGGGGAACATACTGTACTGTAACATTCCTCGAGCCATCTTTCATTCTGCATTTGACAAGGATAAATGTGGACTGTAGGAATAATGTGTCACAAAGCTAATACAGCTCAGAGCCGACAGACATTTAGTTAAGTAACTTTCGTTGTTTGCCTTTTGCGTAAGCTTCATGATGTTCAAAGTGTAACATCACAGCCATTAACAAGTGCTCTTCAGCTTTAAAGGTCCATTAAAATGTGAACCATAACTTTTTGGTCCCTTACTACTTGCCTAGCTAGAAATAATTATTTTTATGTTTAAGTACATTTTTTTTTAAATGTATTCTCTAACAGCTGATGAAAAATTAAGTCCCCTAAAAATCCAGCTAGGTTATTTAGTTATATTCTATACATTGTTTTCTTCTACACGATATGACGAGTCCACGGATTTCATCCTTACTTGTGGGATATTAACCTCCTGCTAGCAGGAAGTGGCAAAGAGCACCACAGCAGAGCTGTATATATATAGCTCCTCCCTTCCCTCCACCTCCAGTCATTCTCTTTGCCTGTGTTAGTAATAGGAAGAGGTAAAGTGAGGTGTTAGTTTAGATTCTTCAATCAAGAAATTTTTTTTATTTTAAAATGGTGCCAGTGAGTACTATTTTTCTCAGGGGGAAATCATCAGTCTATTGCTTCCCAAGAGGAGTGTAGACATCTTATTTTCTACCCTGTTGTTGATGATCTTAGCAAACATTATCTAAGATCCATGATGGTTCCCACAGCACAGCTGAAGGTAGTGTAAGAAAATCTCCAGTGTTGAGAACGGTGTCTTACTACAAGCAGCATTGAGGTATGTTCAGTCTTTTGTTTCTGGGGAGACTTGATGCATCAGAACAGGCTGACATTTTTCCCTATATGGGGAAGGGTAAGCAGTATGCACTATATGAAAGGAAATGGTGTATCTGGAATCCCTTTATATTATTTGCCAAAGTATGTAAATATACCTTTGAGGCTTATTTAGGGCTTGGCGCTGGGAGTTGCGGATTGCTTAAGGGCTGTTAACTTTATTACTGGCCTGAAGGAGTGCAGTGTTACAATGTTTTCTGTGTATACAAGAGGGCACATGGCTTTATTTATTTATTTTTTTCTTACAAGTCGACATGTTGTTTTTACTTGCGACCCATGCAGGTCTTAGTCAGTATTAGAGTAACGCTCACGGTGGACGGGGCCTATTTTCGCGCGCTCAGACGCGCAGTATCATGTGGATCCCATAGCAAGCAGAGGCCGGGGCTCTAGTGGGGCCTAAGTTGTCTCAGCCTAACGAAGGGTTTTTCAAGCTTATCAGGCTACAGCAAGTGTATTCCGGGGGTAGGTAGGCGCCACAACAGAGCTGTGGCGTGGTGCAGGGGCCAAATTAAGATAATAAATAAATTTCTGTTATAATCGATATATATTGTTTTCTTACATATCTAAGCAAGTGGATGCAATACTAATAGAGTATTTTGGGCACTTTAAAATAATTTTTCTGTTTCAAACACGTTTTTGCAGATATCGGAAAAATAGTTGCGCTTTTAAAATTTAAAGGCGCAGTACAGTTTTTTTGCATACAATTTTAATTCAGAGCTCAATATTTTAAGCAAAGTACGACTATTATTAATATTGCTAGTCTGTTTAACATGTCTGACACTGAGGAGGAAACTCCTTGCTCTATGTGTTTAGATGCCACTGCGGAACCTCCTCTGGTTTTTTGTCCCTCGTGTACTGAGAGGGCCTTACAATGTAAAGCACAAATTTAATGGAAAGAAAATGTGTCTAAGGATGATTCTCAGTCTGAGGAGAATCAGGGTATACCGCTAACTTCTCCTCAAGCGTCACAACCTTTAACGCCCACTCAAGCAACTCCTGGTTCTTCAACCGCGTCTAATTCATTTACTCTGCAGGATATGGCTGCAGTTATGTCAACTACCCTTACAGAAGTATTATCTAAGTTGCCAGGGCAAACGCAGTAGGACAGAGGTCAATGTGAATGCTGAGTCCTCTGATGCTTTCTTAGCTATTTCCGATGTACCCTCCGAGGGATCTGAATTGGGGGTCAGGGAACTTCTGTCTGAGGGGGAACTTTCCGATTCGGGTAGTGCGTTTCCTCAGACGGACTCGGACGTCATGTCCTTTAGATTTAAGCTTGAACATCTCCGCCTGTTACTTCGGGAGGTTTTAGCGACTCTGGATGACTGTGACTCTATTGTGGTACCACCAGAGAAATTGTGTAAGATGGCCAAATACTTAGAGGTACCTGCTTACACTGATGTTTTTCCGGTTCCTAAGAGAGTCTAGGAAATTATTAAGATGGAATGGGACAGACCGGGTATCCCATTCTCACCCTCTCCTAATTTCAAGAAGATGTATCCCATATCTGACACTGTTCAGGACTCTTGACAAACATTCCCTAAGGTGGAAGGAGCTATATTTACCCTGGCTAAGCGTACAACTATTCCTATTGAGGACAGCTGTGCTTTTAAAGACCCTATGGATAAGAAATTGGAGGGTCTTCTAAAGAAATTGTTTATTTATCAGGGTTTCCTCTTACAACCAACTGCCTGCATTGTACCAGTTACAACTGCGGCGGCCTTCTGGTTTGATGCCTTAGAAGAGTCTCTTAAGACTGAGACTCCTTTAGAGGATATTTTAGATAGAATTAAGGCTCTTAAGCTGGCTAATTCTTTTATTACAGATGCCGCCTTTCAGATTGCGAAGTTGGCGGCTAAGAATGCCAGATTTGCTATTTTAGCGCGTAGAGCGTTATGGTTAAAATCTTGGTCTGCTGATGTGTCATCTAAGTCAAAGCTTTTGGCTATTCCTTTCAAGGGGAAAACCCTATTCGGGCCTGACTTGAAGAGATCATTTCTGACATTACGGGAGGTAAGGGTCATCTCCTACCTCAGGATAGAACTGCTAAACTGAGGGGTAAACAAAATAATTATCGTTCCTTTCGGAACTTTAAAGCAGTCCTCTCTTCTTCCGCCAAGCAGGATGGGAATTTTGCTAAGGCCAAGTCCGTCTGGAGACCCAACCAGGCTTGGAACAAGGGTAAACAACCCAAGAAGCCTGCTGCTGCTACCAAAACAGCATGAAGGGGCGGTCCCCGATCCGGGACCCAATCTAGTAGGGGGCAGACTTTCTCTCTTTGCCCAGACTTGGGTAAGAGATGTTCAGGATCCTTGGACACTGGAGATCATGTTCCAAGGGTATCAGCTGGAATTCAAAAGTTCTCTCCCAAGGGGGAGGTTTCTTCTGTCACGATTGTCTGCGGACCAGACAAAAAGAGAGGCGTTCTTACGTTGTGTAAAAGACCTCTATACTATGGGAGTAATTTGTCCCGTTTCAAGACTGGAACATGGACAGGAGTTTTACTCAAATCTTTTTGTGGTCCCCAAAAAAGAGGGCACGTTTTGACCCATTTTAGATTTAAAGAGTCTAAACAAGTTTCTCAGAGTCCCATCCTTCAAAATGGAGACTATTCGAACAATTCTGCCATTGATACAGGAGGGTCAATATATGACTACCGTGGACTTGAAGGATGCATACCTTCATATTCCTATCCACAAGGATCATCATCAGTTCCTAAGGTTTGCCTTCCTGGACAAACATTTTCAGTTTGTGGCTCTTCCCTTCGGGTTGGCCACAGCACCCAGGATATTCACAAAGGTTTTAGGGTCCCTTCTGGCGGTTCTCAGGCCGCGGGGTATTGCAGTGGCGCCTTATCTGGACGATATTTTGATCCAGACGTCGTCTTACCATCTGACAAAGTGTCATACAGACATGGTTCTGTTCTTTCTGAGGACTCACGGGTGGAAGGTGAATCTAGAAAAGAGTTCATTAATTCCACAGACCAAGGTTCCCTTCCTGGGAACTCTAATAGATTCCATATCCATGAAAATTTTCTTGACAGAGGTCAGAAAGTTAAAGAATCTGAATACATGCCGAGCCCTTCAGTCCAATACTCGGCCCTCAGTGGCCCAGTGCATGGAGGTAATTGGATTGATGGTGGCGGCAATGGACATCATTCCGTTTGCTCGTTTTCATCTCAGACCACTACAGCTGAGCGTGCTCAGACAGTGGATTGGAGATTATGCAAATTTGTCTCTGGATCAGGAGACAATAGACTCTCTTCTTTGGTGGTTGTCTCAGGATCATCTGTCCCAAGGGACATGCTTCCGCAGACCCTCATGGGTGATAGTGACGACGGACGCCAGCCTTCTAGGTTGGGGTGCGGTCTTGAATTCCCTGAAGGCTCAGGGTGTTTGGACTCAGTCGGAGTCACTTCTTCCAATCAATATTCTGGAATTGAGAGCAATATTCAATGCGCTTCAGGCGTGGCCTCAGTTGGCTTCGACCAAATTCATTCGCTTTCAGTCGGACAACATCACGACTGTTGCCTACATCAATCATCAGGGAGGAACAAGGAGTTCCTTAGCGATGACAGAAGTATCCAAGATAATTTGGTGGGCGGAGGCCCACTCTTTTTATCTGTCACCAATCTACATCCCAGGACAACTGGGAAGCGGACTTTTTAAGCAGACAGACGTTTCATCCGGGGGAGAGGAAACTCCATCCGGAGGTCTTTGCCACTCTGATCCTCAGATGGGGCAGACCGGAGTTGCATCTGATGGCATCTCGTCAGAATGCCAAGCTTCCAAGATACGGATCCAGGTCAAGGGATCCTCAGGCCGAACTGATAGATGCCTTGGCAGTGCTTTGGTCGTTCAACCTAGCTTTTGTGTTTCCACCGTTTGCTCTCCTACCCTGGGTGATTGCTCGGCTCAAACAGGAGAGGGCTTCAGTAATTCTAATCGTGCCTGCATGACCTCGCAGGACTTGGTATGCCGATCTAGTGGACATGTCCTCTCTGCCGCCGTGGAAGCTTCCATTGAGGCAGGACCTTCTCATTCAGGGACCCTTCCAACACCCAAATCTAGTTTCTCTGCAACTGAGTGCTTGGAGATTGAACGCTTGATTCTTTCTAAGCGGGGGTTCTCTGATTCAGTCATTGATACTTTGATTCAGGCACGTAAGCCTGTCACTAGAAAGATCTATCATAAGATATGGCGTAAATATCTTTTTTGGTGTGAATCCAAAGGCTACTCATGGAGTAGAGTTAGGATTCCTAGGATTCTGTCTTTCCTCCAAGAAGTATTGGAGAAAGGGTTATCAGCGAGTTCCTTAAAGGGACAAATCTCTGCTTTGTCAATTTTACTACACAAGCGTTTGGCAGATGTTCCAGACATTCAGTCTTTTTGTCAGGCTCTAACCAGAATTAAGCCTGTATCTAACCAATTGCTCCACCCTGGAGTTTGAATTTAGTTCTTAAAGTTCTTCAAGGAGTTCCGTTTGAACTCATGCATTCCATAGATTTTAAGTTATCTTGGAAAGTTTTATTTTTGGTTGCTATTTCTTATGCTCGTAGAGTTTCGGAGCTTTCAGCATTACAATATGATTCGCCTTATCTTATCTTCCATTCTGATAAGGTGGTTTTACGTACCAAACCTGGTTTCCTTCCTAAGGTTGTTTCTAATAAGAATATTAATCAGGAAATTGTTGTTCCTTCATTATGCCCTAACCCTTCTTCTAAGAAGGAGCGTATGTTGCATAACTTGGACGTGGTCCGTGCCCTGAAGTTTTACTTGCAGGCGACTAAGGATTTCCGTCAATTATCTTCATTATTCATTGTTTTTTCTGGAAAGCGTAGGGGTCAGAAAGCTACGGCTACCTTTCTTTCTTTTTGGCTGAAGAGTATCATCCGTCTGGCGTATGAGACTGCTGGACAGCAGCCTCCTGAAAGAATTACTGCTCATTCTACTAGGGCTGTGGCTTCCTCATGGGCATTTAAAAACGATGCTTCTGTTGAACAGATTTGCAAGGCTGCAACTTGGTCGTCTCTTCACCCTTTCATCCGTGTCCTGTAGCTTTGGTATTGTATCCCACAAGTAAGGATGAAATCTGTGGACGCGTCATATCTTGTAGAAGAAAAGGAAATTTATGCTTACCTGATGAATTTTTTTCTTCCTCGATATGACGAGTCCACGGCCCACCCTGTCATTTTTAAGACAGGTATATGTTATATTTTAGTTAAACTTCAGTCACCCTGCACCTTTGGCTTTTTCTTTCTTTCATGTAATTAGCAAGAGTCCATGAGCTAGTGACGTATGGGATATACATTCCTACCAGGAGGGGCAAAGTTTCCCAAACCTCAAAATGCCTATAAATACACCCCTCACCACACCCACAAATCAGTTTTACAAACTTTGCCTCCTATGGAGGTGGTGAAGTAAGTTTGTGCTAGATTCTACGTTGATATGCGCTCTGCAGCAGGTTGGAGCCCGGTTTTCCTCTCAGCGTGCAGTGAATGTCAGAGGGATGTGAGGAGAGTATTGCCTATTTGAATTCAATGATCTCCTTCTACGTGGTCTATTTCATAGGTTCTCTGTTATCGGTCATAGAGATTCATCTCTTACCTCCCTTTTCAGATCGACGATATACTCTTATTTATATACCATTACCTCTGCTGATTTTCGTTTCAGTACTGGTTTGGCTTTCTACAACATGTAGATGAGTGTCCTGGGGTAAGTAAGTCTTATTTTCTGTGACACTCTAAGCTATGGTTGGGCACTTTTTTATAAAGTTCTAAATATATGTATTCAAACATTTATTTGCCTTGACTCAGGATGTTCAACATTCCTTATTTCAGACAGTCAGTTTCATATTTTGGATAATGCATATGAATAAATCAATTTTTTTCTTACCTTAAAATTTGACTTTTTCCCTGTGGGCTGTTAGGCTCGCGGGGGCTGAAAATGCTTCATTTTATTGCGTCATTCTTGGCGCGGACTTTTTTGGCGCAAAATTTTTTTTCTGTTTCCAGGCCAAAAGTGTCGGCGTTCCGGATGTGGCGTCATTTTTGGCGCCAAAAGCATTTAGGCGCCAAATAATGTGGGCGTCATTTTTGGCGCTAAAAAAATATGGGCGTCACTATTGTCTCCACATTATTTAAGTCTCATTATTTATTGCTTCTGGTTGCTAGAAGCTTGTTCACTGGCATTTTTTCCCATTCCTGAAACTGTCATTTAAGGAATTTGATCAATTTTGCTTTATATGTTGTTTTTTCTATTACATATTGCAAGATGTCCCACGTTGAAACTGAGTCAGAAGATACTTCTGGAAAATCGCTGCCTGGTGCTGGAGCTACCAAAGCTAAGTGTATCTGCTGTAAACTTATGGTATCTGTTCCTCCAGCTGTTGTTTGTACTGTTTGTCATGACAAACTTGTTAATGCAGATAATATTTCCTTTAGTACTGTTACATTACCTGTTGCTGTTCCGTCAACATCTAATACTCAGAGTAATCCTGATAACATAAGAGATTTTGTTTCTAAATCCATTAAGAAGGCTATGTCTGTTATTCCTCCTTCTAGTAAACGTAAAAAGTCTTTTAAAACTTCTCATTTTTCAGATGAATTTTTAAATGAACATCATCATTCTGATTCTGATAATGGTTCTTCTGGTTCAGAGGATTCTGTCTCAGAGGTTGATGCTGATAAATCTTCATATTTATTTAAAATGGAATTTATTCGTTCTTTACTTAAAGAAGTCCTAATTGCATTAGAAATTGAGGATTCTGGTCCTCTTGATACTAAATCTAAACGTTTAGATAAGGTTTTTAAATCTCCTGTAGTTATTCCAGAAGTTTTTCCTGTCCCTGGTGCTATTTCTGAAGTAATTTCCAGGGAATGGAATAATTTGGGTAATTCATTTACTCCTTCTAAACGTTTTAAGCAATTATATCCTGTGCCATCTGACAGATTAGAGTTTTGGGACAAAATCCCTAAGGTTGATGGGGCTGTCTCTACTCTTGCTGTTTGTTGATGTCAGGTATATGTCTCTAGCTATTTTAGATAGAAGAGCTTTATGGCTTAAAACTTGGAATGCTGATATGTCTTCTAAGTCTACTCTGCTTTCCCTTTCTTTCCAGGGTAATAAATTGTTTGGTTCTCAGTTGGATTCTATTATCTCAACTGTTACTGGAGGGAAAGGAACTTTTTTACCACAGGATAAAAAATCTAAAGGTAAATTTAGGTCTAATAATCGTTTTTGTTCCTTTCGTCACAACAAGGAACAAAAACCTGATCCTTCATCCTCAGGAGCGGTATCAGTTTGGAAACCATCTCCAGTCTGGAATAAATCCAAGCCTTTTAGAAAATCAAAGCCAGCTCCTAAGTCCACATGAAGGTGCGGCCCTCATTCCAGCTCAGCTGGGAGGGGGCAGATTACGTTTTTTCAAAGAAATTTGGATCAATTCCGTTCACAATCTTTGGATTCAGAACATTGTTTCAGAAGGGTACAGAATTGGCTTCAAGATAAGGCCTCCTGCAAAGAGATTTTTTCTTTCCCGTGTCCCAGTAAACCTAGCGAAGGCTCAAGCATTTCTGAAATGTGTTTCAGATCTAGAATTGGCTGGAGTAATTATGCCAGTTCCAGTTCTGGAACAGGGACTGGGGTTTTATTCAAATCTCTTCATTGTACCAAAGAAGGAGAATTCCTTCAGACCAGTTCTGGATCTAAAAATATTGAATCGTTATGTAAGGATACCAACATTCAAAATGGTAACTGTAAGGACTATCCTGCCTTTTGTTCAGCAAGGGCATTATATGTCTACAATAGATTTACAGGATGCATATCTGCATATTCCGATTCATCCAGATCACTATTAGTTTCTGAGATTCTCTTTCCTAGACAAGCATTACCAGTTTGTGGCTCTGCCGTTTGGCCTAGCTACAGCTCCAAGAATTTTTACAAAGGTTCTCGGTGCCCTTCTGTCTGTAATCAGAGAACAGGGTATTGTGGTATTTCCTTATTTGGACGATATCTTGGTACTTGCTCAGTCTTCACGTTTAGCAGAATCTCATACGAATTGACTTGTGTTGTTTCTTCAACATCATGGTTGGAGGATCAATTTACCAAAAAGTTAATTGATTCCTCAGACACAGGTAACCTTTTTAGGTTTCCAGATAGATTCAGTGCCCATGACTCTATCTTTGACAGACAAGAGACGTCTAAAATTGATATCAGCTTGTCGAAACCTTCAGTCACAATCATTCCCTTCGGTAGCCTTATGCATGGAAATTCTAGGTCTTATGACTGCTGCATCGGACGCGATCCCCTTTGCTCGTTTTCACATGCGGCCTCTTCAGCTCTGTATGCTGAACCAGTGGTGCAGGGATTACACAAAGATATCTCAATTAATATCTTTAAAACTGATTGTACGACACTCTCTGACGTGGTGGACAGATCACCATCGTTTAGTTCAGGGGGCTTATTTTGTTCTTCCGACCTGGACTGTAATTTCAACAGATGCAAGTCTTACAGGTTGGGGAGCTGTGTGGGGGTCTCTGACAGCACAAGGGGTTTGGGAATCTCAGGAGGTGAGATTACTGATCAATATTTTGGAACTCCGTGCAATTTTCAGAGCTCTTCAGTCTTGGCCTCTTCTAAAGAGAGCATCGTTCATTTGTTTTCAGACAGACAATGTCACAACTGTGGCATACATCAATCATCAAGGAGGGACTCACAGTCCTCTGGCTATGAAAGAAGTATCTCGAATTCTGGTATGGGCGGAATCCAGCTCCTGTCTAGTTTTTGCGGTTCATATCCCAGGTATAGACAATTGGGAAGCGGATTATCTCAGTCGCCAAACGTTACATCCGGGCGAATGGTCTCTTCACCCAGAGGTATTTCTTCAGATTGTTCAAATGTGGGGACTTCCAGAAATAGATTTGATGGCCTCTCATCTAAACAAGAAACTTCCCAGGTATCTGTCCAGATCCAGGGATCCTCAAGCGGTAGCAGTGGATGCATTGTCACTTCCTTGGAAGTATCATCCTGCCTATATCTTTCCGCCTCTAGTTCTTCTTCCAAGAGTAATCTCCAAGATTCTGAAGGAATGCTCGTTTGTTCTGCTGGTAGCTCCAGCATGGCCTCACAGGTTTTGGTATGCGGATCTTGTCCGGATGGCCTCTTGCCAACCGTGGACTCTTCCGTTAAGGCCAGACCTTCTGTCGCAAGGTCCTTTTTTCCATCAGGATCTGAAATCCTTAAATTTAAAGGTATGGAGATTGAACGCTTGATTCTTAGTCAAAGAGGTTTCTCTGACTCTGTGATTAATACTATGTTACAGGCTCGTAAATCTGTATCTAGGGAGATATATTATAGAGTCTGGAAGACTTATATTTCTTGGTGTCTTTCTCAACTTTTTTCCTGGCATTCTTTTAGAATTCCGAGAATTTTACAGTTTCTTCAGGATGGTTTGGATAAAGGTTTGTCTGCAAGTTACTTGAAAGGACAAATCTCTGCTCTTTCTGTTCTTTTTCACAGAAAGATTGCTAATCTTCCTGATATTCATTGTTTTGTACAAGCTTTGGTTCGTATAAAACCTGTCATTAAGTCAATTTCTCCTCCTTGGAGTTTGAATTTGGTTCTGAGGGCTCTTCAAGCCCCTCCGTTTGAACCTATGCATTCATTGGACATTAAATTACTTTCTTGGAAAGTTTTGTTCCTTTTGGCTATCTCTTCTGCCAGAAGAGTTTCTGAATTATCTGCTCTTTCTTGTGAGTCTCCTTTTCTGATTTTTCACCAGGATAAGGTGGTGTTGCGAACTTCTTTTAAATTTTTACCTAAGGTTGTGAATTCCAACAACATTAGTAGAGAAATTGTGGTTCCTTCATTATGTCATAATCCTAAGAATTCTAAGGAGAAATCATTGCATTCTTTGGATGTAGTTAGAGCTTTGAAATATTATGTTGAAGCTACTAAGAATTTCCGAAAGACTTCTAGTCTATTTGTTACCTTTTCCGGTTCTAGGAAAGGTCAGAAGGCCTCTGCCATTTCTTTGGCATCTTGGTTGAAATCTTTAATTCATCATGCTTATGTCGAGTCGGGTAAAACTCCGCCTCAAAGGATTACAGCTCATTCTACTAGGTCAGTTTCTACTTCCTGGGCGTTTAGGAATGAAGCTTCGGTTGATCAGATTTGCAAAGCAGCAACTTGGTCTTCTTTGCATACTTTTACTAAATTCTACCATTTTGATGTATTTTCTTCTTCTGAAGCTGTCTTTGGTAGAAAAGTACTTCAGGCAGCTGTTTCAGTTTGAATCTTCTGCTTATATTTTCAGTTTTTTTCTTTATAAGATTTAAACTTTATTTTTGGGTGTGGATTTTTTTTCAGCGGAATTGGCTGTCTTTATTTTATCCCTCCCTCTCTAGTGACTCTTGCGTGGAAGATCCACATCTTGGTTAGTCATTATCCCATACGTCACTAGCTCATGGACTTGCTAATTACATGAAAGAAAACATAATTTATGTAAGAACTTACCTGATAAATTCATTTCTTTCATATTAGCAAGAGTCCATGAGGCCCACCCTTTTTTTGTGGTGGTTATGATTTTTTTGTATAAAGCACAATTATTCCAATTCCTTATATTTATGCTTCGCACTTTTTTCTTATCACCCCACTTCTTGGCTATTCGTTAAACTGATTTGTGGGTGTGGTGAGGGGTGTATTTATAGGCATTTTGAGGTATGGGAAACTTTGCCCCTCCTGGTAGGAATGTTTTTCCCATACGTCACTAGCTCATGGACTCTTGCTAATATGAAAGAAATTAATTTATCAGGTAAGTTCTTACATAAATTATGTTTTCTCTTCCTAACTTCGGTCGAATGACTGGAGGTGGAGGGAAGGGAGGAGCTATATATACAGCTCTGCTGTGGTGCTCTTTGCCACTTCCAGCTAGCAGGAGGTTAATATCCCACAAGTAAGGATGAAATCTGTGGACCCGTCATATCGTAGAAGAAATAAATTTATCAGGTAAGCATAAATTTCATTTTTCTTTTAAAAAAAAATATTTAGAGTTTATTTTTATAGTATAATATATATGGATATATAAAATAGATGTGTGTGTTAGTAGTGTTAGTCATTCTGATATTTACTAGTTCCTTTTTACAGTTACTCGACTCTTAATGTATTTATTTAAATCAATGGCACTGTACGTTGTCTATGGTTGAAAGTTGTCCCCCATACTTCCAATGCCATTCTTTTACCTACTATTTAATATGTATAGTGATTTTAAAAAAAATTTAAGAGTTAACTTTACATATCACAATGTCTACATTAAATAGTTTTCATAATGATTAGTTTAGGTCTCTATTGAACGCTAAAAAAAATGCCTTTTTATATTTGGGAATTATTTGTACTTTGTTGAAGTAAGGTTCAAATGTTATTGTTACAGTAACAAAACTTACTGTATATTATATTTGTTTTTATACTGTATTTTAAAAATTCATGCTGTAAACAAAGGAAACTTTCCAATTCTAGGCCTGTTTTTTTTTTTTTTTTTTAAATCCAATTTGAAGAAAATCTTTCTCAATAGAGAACCCAAATTTCATATTTTGGGAAATATTAGTTATGACCACTATAGGTTTGGAAGATGGGTTCCTACTACATATTCTCATCTATCAAACTGCTATAAGTATCCTCTGTATTTGTCAGGATCTTCACTTTGATTGCCATTTTGGCCACTATCCTTATTGCTGCTCACATTTGAGTGATTCATACAAAACACACCATGTAATATATTAACTATTGAAGAAAAGTTTTTAAATCCAACTGTTCCTTGAAAATTTAGAGTAGGATCTGCATTTACCTCAGATATATTTGCTGTTTTTAGGTGAATGAAGATCCTACTCTATGAATTTAAAGGTGAAGAACTTTTCTTCATTTAAATTGAATATATCACAGTGTGTGTATTGGGTACACAGTTTTTTATTACAATGTTTGGGAAAGGAAAGTAAAAAATATAAATGCAGGTTTTAGCAACTTACCACTTTACTTTTATAATTTAATTTGCTTTGTTCTATTGGTATTCTTTGTTTCAGCAGCAGCAATGCACTAATAGGAGTTAATTGCTGATTGGTAGCCGCATAAATATGCCACCTGTCTTTGACTGACCTGAAGTGTTCAGTTAGCTACCTTTATTGCATTGCTGCTACTTTAACAAAGGATACCACGAGAATTAAGCAAATTAAATAACAGAAGTAAATTGGAAAGATGTTAAAAATTGTATGTTCTGTCTCAACCGTGAAAGAAAAATTTTGAGTTCCATGTCCCTTACTGGTTAATAATAACTTTTATTTCTTGTTGGTTTATTGCATTTTAGTGATTCATGCCAAATGCATATCTTTGCGTTAACTGTCTGAATTAATATGTTGACTGGTACATGGGAAGTCCATTTGATGAATCACTGTCTGCTCGAGTTCGGTAATAGAATACTACAGTATTCACTAACATTAAAGAGGCATAATAACCTAAACTTTTTTCTTTCTTGATTCAGAAACAGTTTTAAAAAATTTCCATTTTAATACTATTATTAAATTTGCTTCATTCTCTTGGTATCCTTTGTTGAATGATTAACAATGCACTTTTGGGATCTAGCTAAAAAAAATTGAATAAGCCAATGATAAAAGGCACAAGTGCAGTCACCAATTTTATGGGCCTTTTAAGAGAGCGGTTTCTGAAAAGTCTGTTTTAAATGTAAGATTATTTTGTGCCCGTAGAAGACACAGAATTTATTCTGTCTTACAATGTCATGATTATATAGTATTCAAGGAGAACTGGTGTATACTGCACAATTCTGCCTCCTTCATATTCTCTTTCTGTCGGCTACAATACACCGATAGAGTGCAGCTCACAGAGAAAGAGAAAGTTAACCCTCTCAGGGCAGTGTTCAGTATTGTTACAGCCACTTGTAGCCTGTTGGTGAATTCTCTTGCAAAAGGCATAACTTACCTTTTTTTAGGGGGGGGGGATATCTGATATTTAAGTGTTCCAAATTGCTAAGAAGTCACCTTTATTTGGCTTTCGAATGCATTCATACTGCAAAAACCTGTTAAAACATCTTGTGACTTTTTTTTTTTTTTTCTTCACGTGGCCTTTCTTGGCTATTTGCCTTTCTTTTACAAGATATGACGAGTCCACGGATTTCATCCTTACTTATGGGATATCGCCTCCTGGTCAGCAGTAGGAGGCAAAGAGCTCCACAGCAGAGCTGTATACATAGCCCCTCCCTTCCCTCCCCCCCAGTCATTCTCTTTGCCTGCGTTAGTGATAGGAGAAAGGTAAAGTGAGGTGTTAGTTTAGATTCTTCAATCAAGAGTTTTTTTTTTGTTTTTTTAAATGGTGTCAATGTGTACTATTTCTTTCATGTAATTGGCAAGAGTCCATGAGTTAGTGACGTATGGGATATACAATCTTACCATACGTCACTAGCTCATGGACTCTTGCCAATATGAAAGAAATGAATTTACCAGGTAAATTCTTACATAAATTATGTTTTCTTTCATGTAATTGGCAAGAGTCCATGAGCTAGTGACGTATGGTAGGATTGTATATCCCATATGTCTCTAGCTCATGGACTCTTGCCATGAAGTTTGTTTCTTGGTCCCTCTGCCTATACGTACGTTTTTTACAGAGACGGTTTTTCTTTTAAAGACGCAATACCTACTCTGTTATAGGATCTTTTTGTAACGACCAAATTTGCTTGTTTTCTGTTATCATGGAGGACATTAAACAAAGCACTTGTCCTATGTGTCTAAATGCCATTGTGGAACCCCCTGTCACTCTATGTGACACTTGTATAGAGAGGACCTTACAGTGTAAAGAGGAAATATTTTCTAATACAGATATGCCTGGAGATTGCTGTCAGACAAATGAGACTCAGGGTATGCCGCTAATTTCTCCCCATGCGTCACAGCCTTTAATGCCCACGCAAACGACTCCATGTTCCTCAATGGCGTCTACTTCGTTAACCTTGCAGGATATGGCTGCAGTTATGTCATCCACCCTCACAGAAGTCTTGTCTAAGTTGCCAGTGTTACAGGGCAAATGTAGCAGGACTGAGACCCATGTGGTCCCTGCAACTTCTGACGCCTTGATGGCTATCTCCGATGTACCCTCACAGGGATCTGAGGTGGGGGGTAGGGAACTTCTGTCTGAGGGGGAACTCTCCGACTCGGGGAGTGCATTATCTCAGACTGACTCGGACGTCGTGTCCTTTAGATTTAAGCTGAAACACCTCCGCCTGTTACTTCGGGAGGTTTTAGCGACTCTGGATGATTGTGACTCTATAGTGGTACCACCAGAGAAATTGTGTAAGATGGACAAATATTTAGAGGTCCCTGCTTATTCGGATGTGTTTCCAATTCCTAAAAGAATTTCGGAAATTATTTCGCGGGAATGGGAAAGACCAGGTATCCCCTCTCCTAATTTTAAGAAAATGTATCATATTGCTGACACTGTTCAGAATTCTTGGCAAACAGTCCCTAAGGTGGAGGGAGCTATATCTACCCTGGCTAAGCATACAACTATTCCTATTGAGGACAGTTGTGCTTTCAAAGATCCTATGGATAAAAAATTGGAGGGTCTTCTAAAGAAGCTTTTTATTCACCAGGGTTTTCTATTACAACCGACGTCTTGTATTGTACCAGTTACAACTGCGGCTGCTTTTTGGTTAGACGCCTTAGAGGAGTCTCATAAGACTGAGACTCCTTTAGAGGAAATTCAAGACAGAATTAAGGCCCTTAAGCTGGCTAATTCTTTTATTACAGATGCCACTTTAAGTTGGCGGCTAAGAATGCAGGATTTGCCATTTTAGCGCGTAGAGCTTTATGATTAAAATCTTGGTCTGCCTATGTATCCTCTAAATCAAAGGTTTTAACTATTCCTTTCAAAGGAAAGACCCTATTCGGGCCTCACTTGAAAGAAATAATTTTTGACATTACGGTAGGTAAGGGTCATCTCCTACCTCAGGATAAGGCTACTAAGCAAAGGGGTAAACTGAATAATTTTCGTTCCTTTCGGAATTTCAAGGGAGTCCCCTCTTCTTCTTCCACTAAACAGGAAGGGAACTTTGCACAAGCCAAGTCCATCTGGAGACCCAACCAGGCTTGGAAAAAGGGTAAATCCCAAGAAGCCCGCTGCTGCTCCCAAGACAGCATGAAGGGGCGGCCCCCGATCCGGGACCGGATCTAGTAGGGGGCAGACTTTCTCTCTTTGTCCAGGCTTGGACAAGAGATGTTCAGGATCCCTGGACACTAGAGATCGTGTCCCAGGGGTATCAACTGGAGTTAAAAAATTTCCTCACAAGGGCAAGGTTTCTTCTTTCACGATTGTCTGTAGACCAGACAAAAAGAGAGGCGTTCTTACGTTGTGTAAAAGACCTCTCTACTATGGGAGTAATTCGTCCCAGGGGCAGGGGTTTTACTCAAATCCTTTTGTGGTTCCCAAAAAAGAGGGAACGTTTAGACCCATTTTAGATCTCAAGAGTCTAAACAAGTTTCTCAGAGTCCCATCCTTCAAGATGGAGACGATTCGGACAATTCTTCCATTGATCCAGGAGGGTCAATATATGACTACCGTGGACTTAAAGGATGCATATCTGCACATTCCTATCCACAGAGATCTTCACCAGTTTCTAAGGTTTGCCTTCTTGGACAAGCATTTTCAGTTTGTGGCTCTTCCCTTCGGGTTGGCCACGGCACCCAGGATCTTCACAAAGGTTCTAGGGTCTTGGTTAGCGGTTCTCAGACCGCGGGGCATTGCAGTGGCGCCTTATCTGGACGATATTCTAATCCAGGCGTCGTCTTACCAACTGACAAAGTCTCATACCGACATGGTTCTGTCCTTCCTAAGGACTCATGGGTGGAAGGTGAATCTAGAAAAGAGTTCACTAATTCCACAGACAAGGGTTCCTTTCCTGGGAACTCTAATAGATTCCATATCTATGAAAATCTTCTTGACGGAAGTCAGAAGGTTAAAGATTCTGAATACATGCCGAACCCTTCAGTCCAATCCTCGGCCATCAGTGGCTCAGTGCATGGAGGTAATTGGATTGATGGTGGCGGCAATGGACATCATTCCGTTTGCTCGTTTTCATCTCAGACCTCTACAACTGAGCATGCTCAGGCAGTGGAATGGAGATTATGCAGATTTGTCTCCTCAGATAGACCTGGATCAGGAGACAAGAGACTCTCTTCTTTGGTGGTTGTCGCTGGATCATCTGTCCCAAGGGACGTGCTTCTGCAGACCTTCATGGGTGATAGTGGCAACGGACGTCAGCCTACTGGGATGGGGTGCAGTCTGGAATTCCCTGAAGGCTCAGGGAGTGTGGAATCGAGCGGAGTCTCTACTTCCCATCAATATTCTGGAGTTGAGAGCAATATGTAATGCACTTCAAGCTTGGCTTCAGTTGGCTTCGGCCAAATTCATCCGATTTCAGTCGGACAACATCACGACTGTGGCTTACATCAATCATCAGGGAGGAACAAGGAGTTCCTTAGCGATGACAGAAGTATCCAAGATAATTCAGTGGGCGGAGGCTCACTCTTGTTATCTGTCAGCAATCTACATCCCAGGAGTGGACAACTGGGAGGCGGATTTTTTGAGCAGACAGACATTTCATCTGGGGGAATGGGAACTCCACCCAGAGGTCTTTGCCACTCTGATTCTCAAGTGGGGCAGTCCGGAATTGGATCTGATGGCATCTCGGCAGAATGCCAAGCTCCCAAGGTAACGGATCCAGGTCCAGGGATCCTCAGGCCGAATTGATAGATGCATTGGCAGTGCCTTGGTCGTTCAACCTAGCTTATGTGTTCCCACCGTTTACTCTACTTCCCCGGGTGATTGCACGGATCAAACAGGAGAAGGCTTTGGTGATTCTAATCGCTCCTGCGTGGCCTCGCAGGACTTTGTATGCCGATCTGGTGGACATGTCCTTTCTGCCGCAATGTGGAAGCTTCCATTGAGGCAGGATCTTCTAATTCAGGGACCCTTCCATCATCCGAATCTAATTTCTCTGCAGCTGACTGCTTGGAGATTGAACACTTGATTTTATCTAAGCGGGGGTTCTCTGATGCGGTCATTGATACCTTGATTCAGGCATGCAAGCCTATTACTAGAAAGATTTACCATAAGATATGGCGTAAATATCTTTTTCTTTCATGTAATTAGCAAGAGTCCATGAGCTAGTGACGTATGGGATATACATTCCTACCAGGAGGGGCAAAGTTTCCCAAACCTTAAAATGCCTATAAATACACCCCTCACCACACCCACAATTCAGTTTTACAAACTTTGCCTCCTATGGAGGTGGTGAAGTAAGTTTGTGCTAGATTCTACGTTGATATGCGCTCCGCAGCAAGTTGGGGCCCGGTTTTCCTCTCAGCGTGCAGTGAATGTCAGAGGGATGTGAGGAGAGTATTGCCTATTTGAATTCAATGATCTCCTTCTACGGGGTCTATTTCATAGGTTCTCTGTTATCGGTCGTGGAGATTCATCTCTTACCTCCCTTTTCAGATCGACGATATACTCTTATATATATATATACCATTACCTCTGCTGATTTTCGTTTCAGTACTGGTTTGGCTTTCTACAAACATGTAGATGAGTGTCCTGGGGTAAGTAAGTCTTATTTTTTGTGACACTCTAAGCTATGGTTGGGCACTTTTTTATAAAGTTCTAAATATATGTATTCAAACATTTATTTGCCTTGACTCAGGATGTTCAACATTCCTTATTTTCAGACAGTCAGTTTCATATTTGGGATAATGCATTTGAACCAATCATTTTTTCTTACCTTAAAAAATTTGACTTTTTCCCTGTGGGCTGTTAGGCTCGCGGGGGCTGAAAATGCTTCATTTTATTGCGTCATTCTTGGCGCAGACTTTTTTGGCGCAAAAAATCTTTTCTGTTTCCGGCGTCATACGTGTCGCCGGAAGTTGCGTCATTTTTTTTACGTTCTTTTGCGCCAAAAATGTCGGCGTTCCGGATGTGGCGTCATTTTTGGCGCCAAAAGCATTTAGGCGCCAAATAATGTGGGCGTCTTATTTGGCGCTAAAAAAATATGGGCGTCGCTTTTGTCTCCACATTATTTAAGTCTCATTATTTATTGCTTCTGGTTGCTAGAAGCTTGTTCACTGGCATTTTTTTCCCATTCCTGAAACTGTCATTTAAGGAATTTGATCAATTTTGCTTTATATGTTGTTTTTTCTTTTACATATTGCAAGATGTTCCACGTATCAGAAGATACTTCAGGAAAATTACTGCCCGGTGCTGGAGCTACCAAGCTAAGTGTATCTGCTATAAATTTTTGGTATCTGTTTCTCCAGCTGTTGTTTGTATTGCATGTCATGACAAACTTATTAATGCAGATAAAATTTCCTTTAGTACTGTTACATTACCTGTTGCTGTCCCGTCAACATCTAATTTTCAGAGTGTTCCTGATAACATAAGAGATTTTATTTTTTAAATCCATTAAGAAGGCTATGTCTGTTATTTCTCCTTCTAGTTTACATAAAAGTCTTTTAAAACTTCTCTTTTTTCAGATGAATTTTTAAATGAACATCATCATTCTGATACTGATAATGGTTCTTCTGGTTCAGAGGTTTCTGTCTCAGAGGTTGATGCTGATAAATCTTTGTATTTGTTCAAGATGGAATTTATTTGTTCTTTATTTTAAGAAGTATTAATTGCATTAGAAATAGAGGATTCTGGTCCTCTTGATACTAAATCTAAACGTTTAAATAAAGTTTTTAAATCTCCTGTTGTTATTCCAGAAGTGTTTAATCTCCCTGATGCTATTTCTGAAGTAATTTCCAGGGAATGGAACAATTTGGGTAATTCTTTTACTCCTTCTAAACGTTTAAGCAATTATATCCTGTGCCATCTGACAGATTAGAGTTTTGGGACAAAATCCCTAAGGTTATGGGGTTGTCTCTACTCCTGCTAAATGTACTACTATTCCTACGGCAGATAGTACTTCATTTAAGGATCCTTTAGATAGGAAAATTGAATCCTTTTCTAAGAAAAGCTTACTTATGTTCAGGTAATCTTCTTAGACCTGCTATATTTTTAGTGGATGTTGCTGCAGCTTCAACTTTTTGGTTAAGAAGCTTTAGCGCAACAAGTCACAGATCATAATTTTATAGCATTATTATTATTCTATAACATGCTAATAATTTTATTGGTGATACCATCTCTTGTTGTCATTAGAGTTGATGTCAGGTATATGTCTCTAGCTATTTTAGCTAGAAAAGCTTTATGGATTAAACTTGGAATGCTGATATGTCTTCTAAGTCAACTTTGCTTTCCCTTTCTTTCCAGGGTAATAAATTATCTCAACTGTTAGGAGCGGTATCTGTTTGGAAACTATTTCCAGTTTGGAATATATCCAAGCCTTATAGAAACCTATAGCCAGCTCCTAAGTACCCATGTAGGTGCGGCCCTTATTCCAGCTCAGCTGGTATGGGGCAGATTACGTTTTCTTCAAAGAAATTTGGATCAATTCCGTTCTCAATCTCTGGTTTCAGAACATTGTTTCAGAAAGGTACAGAATTGGCTTCAAGTTAAGGCCTCCTGCTAAGAGATTTTTTTCTTTCCCGTTTCCCAGTTAACACAGCAAAGGCTCAGCATTTCTGAAATGTGTTTCAGATCTAGAGTTGGCTGGAGTAATTATGCCAGTTCCAGTTCTGGAACAGGGGCTGGGGTTTTATTTTATCTCTTCATTGTACCAAAGAAGGTCAATTCCTTCAGACCAGTTCCGGATCTATCAATATTGAATCGTTATGTAAGGATACCAACATTCAGGATGGTTACTGTAGGACTATCCTGCCTTTTGTTTAGCAAGGGCATTATATGTCTACAATAGATTTACAGGATGCGTATCTGCATATTCCGATTCATCCAGATCACTTTTAGTGTCTGAGATTCTCTTTTTAGACAAGCATTACCAATTTTGTGGCTCTACCGTTTGGTCTAGCCTCAGTTCCAAGAATTTTTTTCAAAGGTTCTCGGTGCCCTTCTTTCTTTCATATTAGCAAGAGTCCATGAGCTAGTGACGTATGGGATATACATTCCTACCAGGAGGGGCAAAGTTTCCCAAACCTCAAAATGCCTATAAATACACCCCTCACCACACCCACAATTCAGTTTTACAAACTTTGCCTCCGATGGAGGTGGTGAAGTAAGTTTGTGCTAGATTCTACGTTGATATGCACTCCGCAGCAAGTTGGAGCCCGGTTTTCCTCTCAGCGTGCAGTGAATGTCAGAGGGATGTGAGGAGAGTATTGCCTATTTGAATGCAGTGATCTCCTTCTAAGGGGTCTATTTCATAGGTTCTCTGTTATCGGTCGTAGAGATTCATCTCTTACCTCCCTTTTCAGATCGACGATATACTCTTATATATACCATTACCTCTGCTGATTCTCGTTTCAGTACTGGTTTGGCTATCTACTATATGTAGATGAGTGTCCTGGGGTAAGTAAGTCTTATTTTCTGTGACACTCCTAGCTATGGTTGGGCACTTTGTTTATAAAGTTCTAAATATATGTATTCAAACATTTATTTGCCTTGACTCAGAATGTTCAACTTTCCTTATTTTCAGACAGTCAGTTTCATATTTGGGATAATGCATTTTAACATTTTTCTTACCTTAAAATTTGACTTTTTCCCTGTGGGCTGTTAGGCTCGCGGGGGCTGAAAATGCTTCATTTTATTGCGTCATTCTTGGCGCGGACTTTTTTGGCGCAAAAATTCTATTTCCGTTTCCGGCGTCATACGTGTCGCCGGAAGTTGCGTCATTTTTTGACGTTATTTTGCGCCAAAAATGTCGGCGTTCCGGATGTGGCGTCATTTTTGGCGCCAAAAAGCATTTAGGCACCAAATAATGTGGGCGTCTTATTTGGCGCGAAAAAATATGGGCGTCACTTTTGTCTCCACATTATTTAAGTCTCATTTTTTATTGCTTCTGGTTGCTAGAAGCTTGTTCTTTGGCATTTTTTCCCATTCCTGAAACTGTCATTTAAGGAATTTGATCAATTTTGCTTTATATATATGTTGTTTTTTCTCTTACATATTGCAAGATGTCTCACGTTGCATCTGAGTCAGAAGATACTACAGGAAAATCGCTGTCAAGTGCTGAATCTACCAAAGCTAAGTGTATCTGCTGTAAACTTTTGGTAGCTATTCCTCCAGCTGTTGTTTGTATTGATTGTCATGACAAACTTGTTAAAGCAGATAATATTTCCTTTAGTAAAGTACCATTGCCTGTTGCAGTTCCTTCAACATCTAAGGTGCAGAATGTTCCTGATAATATAAGAATTCTTTCAGACCAGTTCTGGATCTAAAAATTTTGAATCGTTATGTAAGGATACCAACATTCAAGATGGTAACTGTAAGGACTATCTTACCTTTTGTTCAGCAAGGGAATTATATGTCCACAATAGATTTACAGGATGCATATCTGCATATTCCGATTCATCCAGATCATTATCAGTTCCTGAGATTCTCGTTTCTGGACAAGCATTACCAGTTTGTGGCTCTGCCATTTGGCCTAGCTACAGCTCCAAGAATTTTTACAAAGGTTCTCGGTGCCCTGCTGTCTGTAATCAGAGAACATGGTATTGTGGTATTTCCTTATTTGGACGATATCTTGGTACTTGCTCAGTCTTTACATTTAGCAGAATCTCATACGAATCGACTTGTGTTGTTTCTTCAAGATCATGGTTGGAGGATCAATTTACCAAAAAGTTCTTTGATTCCTCAGACAAGGGTAACCTTTCTGGGTTTCCAGATGGATTCAGTGTCCATGACTCTGTCTTTAACAGACAAGAGACGTCTAAAGTTGATTTCAGCTTGTCGAAACCTTCAGTCACAATCATTCCCTTCGGTAGCCTTATGCATGGAAATTCTAGGTCTTATGACTGCTGCATCGGACGCGATCCCCTTTGCTCGTTTTCACATGCGACCTCTTCAGCTCTGTATGCTGAAGCAATGGTGCAAGGATTACACGGAGATATCTCAATTAATATCTTTAAAACCGATTGTTCGACACTCTCTAACATGGTGGACAGATCACCATCGTTTAATTCAGGGGGCTTCTTTTGTGCTTCCGACCTGGACTGTAATTTCAACAGATGCAAGTCTCACAGGTTGGGGAGCTGTGTGGGGATCTCTGACGGCACAAGGAGTTTGGGAATCTCAGGAGGTGAGATTACCGATCAATATTTTGGAACTCCGTGCAATTTTCAGAGCTCTTCAGTTTTGGCCTCTGCTGAAGAGAGAATCGTTCATTTGTTTTCAGACAGACAATGTCACAACTGTGGCATACATCAATCATCAAGGAGGGACTCACTGTCCTCTGGCTATGAAAGAAGTATCTCGAATTTTGGTTTGGGCGGAATCCAGCTCCTGTCTAATCTCTGCGGTTCATATCCCAAGTGTAGACAATTGGGAAGCGGATTATCTCAGTCGCCAAACGTTGCATCCGGGCGAATGGTCTCTTCACCCAGAGGTATTTCTTCAGATTGTTCAAATGTGGGAACTTCCAGAAATAGATCTGATGGCGTCCCATCTAAACAAGAAACTTCCCAGGTATCTGTCCAGATCCCGGGATCCTCAGGCGGAGGCAGTGGATGCATTATCACTTCCTTGGAAGTATCATCCTGCCTATATCTTTCCGCCTCTAGTTCTTCTTCCAAGAGTAATCTCCAAGATTCTGAAGGAATGCTCGTTTGTTCTGCTGGTAGCTCCGGCATGGCCTCTCAGGTTTTGGTATGCGGATCTTGTCCGGATGGCCTCTTGCCAACCGTGGACTCTTCCGTTAAGACCAGACCTTCTGTCACAAGGTCCTTTTTTCCATCAGGATCTGAAATCCTTAAATTTAAAGGTATGGAGATTGAACGCTTGATTCTTGGTCAAAGAGGTTTCTCTGACTCTGTGATTAATACTATGTTACAGGCTCGTAAATCTGTATCTCGAGAGATATATTATAGAGTCTGGAAGACTTATATTTCTTGGTGTCTTTCTCATCATTTTTCCTGGCATTCTTTTAGAATACCGAGAATTTTACAGTTCCTTCAGGATGGTTTAGATAAGGGTTTGTCCGCAAGTTCTTTGAAAGGACAAATCTCTGCTCTTTCTGTTCTTTTTCACAGAAAGATTGCTATTCTTCCTGATATTCATTGTTTTGTACAAGCTTTGGTTCGTATAAAACCTGTCATTAAGTCAATTTCTCCTCCTTGGAGTTTGAATTTGGTTCTGGGAGCTCTTCAAGCTCCTCCGTTTGAACCTATGCATTCATTGGACATTAAATTACTTTCTTGGAAAGTTTTGTTCCTTTTGGCCATCTCTTCTGCCAGAAGAGTTTCTGAATTATCTGCTCTTTCTTGTGAGTCTCCTTTTCTGATTTTTCATCAGGATAAGGCGGTGTTGCGAACTTCTTTTGAATTTTTACCTAAAGTTGTGAATTCCAACAACATTAGTAGAGAAATTGTGGTTCCTTCATTATGTCCTAATCCTAAGAATTCTAAGGAGAAATCGTTGCATTCTTTGGATGTTGTTAGAGCTTTGAAATATTATGTTGAAGCTACGAAATCTTTTCGTAAGACTTCTAGTCTATTTGTTATCTTTTCCGGTTCTAGAAAAGGCCAGAAAGCTTCTGCCATTTCTTTGGCATCTTGGTTGAAATCTTTAATTCATCTTGCCTATGTTGAGTCGGGTAAAATTCCGCCTCAGAGGATTACAGCTCATTCTACTAGGTCAGTTTCTACTTCCTGGGCGTTTAGGAATGAAGCTTCGGTTGACCAGATATGCAAAGCAGCGACTTGGTCCTCTTTGCATACTTTTACTAAATTCTACCATTTTGATGTATTTTCTTCTTCTGAAGCAGTTTTTGGTAGAAAAGTACTTCAGGCAGCGGTTTCAGTTTGAATCTTCTGCTTATGTTTTTCGTTAAACTTTATTTTGGGTGTGGATTATTTTCAGCAGGAATTGGCTGTCTTTATTTTATCCCTCCCTCTCTAGTGACTCTTGTGTGGAAAGATCCACTTCTTGGGTAGTCATTATCCCATACGTCACTAGCTCATGGACTCTTGCTAATTACATGAAAGAAAACATAATTTATGTAAGAACTTACCTGATAAATTCATTTCTTTCATATTAGCAAGAGTCCATGAGGCCCGCCCTTTTTTTGTGGTGGTTATGATTTTGTATAAAGCACAATTATTCCAATTCCTTATTTTATATGCTTTCGCACTTTTTTATCACCCCACTTCTTGGCTATTCGTTAAACTGAATTGTGGGTGTGGTGAGGGGTGTATTTATAGGCATTTTGAGGTTTGGGAAACTTTGCCCCTCCTGGTAGGAATGTATATCCCATACGTCACTAGCTCATGGACTCTTGCTAATATGAAAGAAATGAATTTATCAGGTAAGTTCTTACATAAATTATGTTTTCTGTAATCAGAGAACAGGGTTTTGGTATTTCCTTATTTGGACGATATCTTGGTACTTGCTCAGTCTTCTCATTTTCGAAGAATCTCATACGAATCGACTTGTGTTGTTTCTTCAGTTCATGGTTGGAGGATCAATTTACCATTCAGTTCATTGATTCCTCAGACAAGGGTAACCTTTTTAGGTTTCTAGATAGATTCAGTGTCTATGACTCTGTCCTTGTCAGACAAGAGAAGTTTAACATTGATATCAGCTTGTCAAAACCTTCAGTCACAATCATTCCCTTTGGTAGCCTTATGCATGGAAATTTTAGGTCTTAGGACTGCCGCATCAGATGCGATCTCCTTTGCTCGTTTTCACATGCGACCTCGTCAGCTATGTATGCTGAACCAATGGTGCAGGGATTACTCAAAGATATTCAATTAATATCTTTAAACCGATTATACGACACTCTCTGACATGGTGGACAGATCACCATCGTTTAGTTCAGGGGGCTTCTTTGTTCTTCCGACCTGGACTATGATCTCAACAGATGCAAGTCTTACAGGTTGGGGAGCTGTGTGGGGGTATCTGACAGCACAAGGGGTTTGGGAATCTCAGGAGGTGAGATTTCCGATCAATATTTTGGAACTCCGTGCAATTTTCAGAGCTCTTCAGTCTTGGTCTCTTCTGAAGAGAGAGTTGTTCATTTGTTTTCAGATAGACAATGTCACAACTGTGGCATACATCAATCATCAAGGAGGGACTCACAGTCCTCTGGCTATGAAAGAAGTATCTCGAATTTTGGTTTGGGCGGAATCCAGCTCCTGTCTAATCTCTGCGGTTCATATCCCAGGTATGGACAATTGGAAAGCGGATTATCTCAGTCGCCAAACGTTGCACCTGGGCGAATGGTCTCTTCACCCAGAGGTATTTCCTCAGATTGTTCAAATGTGGGAACTCCCAGAAATAGATCTGATGGCTTCTCATCTAAACAAGAAACTTCCCTGGTATCTGTCCGGATCCCGGGATCCTCGGGCGGAGGCAGTGGATGCATTATCTCTTCCTTACAAGTGTCATCCTGCCTATATCTTTCCGCCTCTAGTTCTTCTTCCAAGGGTATTTTCCAATGTTCTAAAGGAATGCTCGTTTGTCCTGCTGGTAGCTCCAGCATGGTCTCACAGGTTTTGGTATGCGGATCTTGTCCGGATGGCCTCTTGCCAGCTGTGGACTCTTCCGTTAAGACCAGTCTTTCTGTCTCAAGGTTCTTTTTTCCATCAGGATCTCTTTACCTTAATTTTAAGGTATGGAGTTTGAACGCTTGATTCTTGGTCAAAGAGGTTTCTCTGACTCTGTGATTGATACTATGTGACAGGCTCGTAAATCTGTATCTAGAGAGATATATTATATAGTCTGGAAGACTTATATTTCTTAGTGTCTTTTTCATCTTTTTTCTTGGCATTCTTTTTGAATACCGAGAATTTTACAGTTTCTTTAGGATGGTTTAGATAAAGGTTTGTCCGCAAGTTCCTTGAAAGACAAATCTCTGCTCTTTCTGTTCTTTTTCACAGAAGGATTGCTAATCTTCCTGATATTCATTGTTTTGTACAACCTTTGGTTCATATAAAACCTGTCTTTAAGTCAATTTCTTCAAGCTCCTCCTTTTGAACCCATGCATTCTTTGGTCGTTATATTACTTTCTTGGAAAGTTTTGTTTTCTTTGGCCATCTCTTCTGCCAGAAGAGTCTCTGAATTATCTACTCTTTTTTGTGAGTCTCCTTTTCTGATTTTGCATCAGGATAAGGCGGTGCTGCGAACTTCTTTTGAATTTTTTACCTAAGGTTGTGAATTCTAACAACATTAGTAGAGAAATTGTGGTTCCTTCATTATGTCCTAATCCTATGAATTCTAGGGAGAAATCATTGCTTTCTTTGGATGCTGTTAGAGCTTTGTAATATTATGTTGAAGCTACTAAGTCTTTCCGAAAGACTTCTAGTCTATTTGTCATCTTTTCCGGTTCTAGAAAAGGCCAGAAAGCTTCTGCCATTTCTTTGGCATCTTGGTTGAAATCTTTATTTAATCATGCCTCTGTTGAGTCGGGTAACACTCCGCCTCAAAGGATTACAGCTCATTCTACTAGGTCAGTTTCTACTTCCTGGGCGTTTAGGAATGAAGCTTCGGTTGATCAGATTTGCAAAGCAGCAACTTGGTCCTCTTTGCATACTTTTACTAAATTCTACCATTTTGATGTGTTTTCTTCTTCTGAAGCAGTATTTGGTAGAAACTTTTTTCAGGCAGTGGTTTCAGTTTGAATCTTCTGCTTATGTTTTTTCATTAACATTTTATTCTGGGTGTGGATTATTTTCAGCAGGAATTGGCTGTCTTTATTTTATCCCTCCCTCTCTAGTGACTCTTGCGTGGAAAGATCCACATCTTGGGTAATCATTATCCCATACGTCACTAGCTCATGGACTCTTGCTAATTACATGAAAGAAAACATAATTTATGTAAGAATTTACCTGATAAATTCATTTCTTTCATATTAGCAAGAGTCCATGAGGCCCGCCCTTTTTTTGTGGTGGTTTTGATTTTTTTGTATAAAGCACAATTATTCCAATTCCTTATTTTATATGCTTCCGCACTTTTTTCTTATCACCCCACTTCTTGGCTATTTGTTAAACTGAATTGTGGGTGTGGTGAGGGGTGTATTTATAGGCATTTTAAGGTTTGGGAAACTTTGCCCCTCCTGGTAGGAATGTATATCCCATACGTCACTAGCTCATGGACTCTTGCTAATATGAAAGAAATGAATTTATCAGGTAAGTTCTTACATAAATTATGTTTTTGGTGCGAATCCAAGGGCTACTCATGAAGTAGGGTTAGGATTCCCAGGATTTTATCTTTTCTCAAAGAAGGATTGGAGAAAGGGTTGTCAACAAGTTCCTTAAAGGGACAGATTTCTGCTTTGTCTATTTTGTTACACAAGCGCCTGGCAGATGTTCCAGATGTTCAATCTTTTTGTCAGGCCCTGACTAGAATTTGGCCAGTGTTTTAGACCAATTGCTCCTCCTTGGAGTTTGAATTTAGTTCTTAATTTTCTTCAAGGGGTTCCGTTTGAACCCATGCATTCCATAGATATTAAGTTATTATCTTGGAAAGTTTTGTTTTTGATTGCTATTTCTTCTGCTCGCAGAGTTTCTGAGCTTTCGGCTCTACAATGTGATTCTCCTTATCTTATTTTCCATGCTGATAAGGTGGTGTTACGTACCAAACCTGGTTTTCTTCCTATGGTTGTTTCTAACAAGAATATTAATCAGGAAATTGTTGTTCCTTCCTTATGTCCTAATCCTCCTTCTAAGAAGGAACGTCTGTTACATAATTTAGACGTAGTCCGTGCCTTGAAGTTCTACTTACAGGCGACTAAAGATTTTCGTCAAACATCTTCATTATTTGTTGTTTTTGCTGGAAAACGTAGGTGCCAGAAAGCTACGGCTACCTCTTTCTTTTTGGCTGAAGAGTATCATCCGAGTTGCATATGAGACTGCTGGACAGCAGCCTCCAGAACAAATTACGGCTCATTCTACTAGTGCTGTGGCTTCCTCATGGGCATTTAAAAATGATGCTTCTGTTGAACAGTTTTGCAAGGCTGCAACTTAGTCGTCTCTTCATACTTTTTCCAAATTTTCCAAATTGTATACTTTTGCTTCATCTGAGGCTATTTTTGGGAGAAAGGTTCTTCAAACAGTGGTGCCTTCCGTTTAGGTTCCTGTCTTGTCCCTCCCTTTCATCCGTGGCCTATAGCTTTGGTATTATATCCCATAAGTAAGGATGAAATCCGTGGACTCGTCATATCTTGTAAAAGGAAATTTATGCTTACCTGATAAATTTATTTATTTTACGATATGACGAGTCCACGGCCCACCCTGTTATTTTTTCTAAAGACAGGTTTTTATTTTTGTTCAACTTCAGTCTCCTCTGCTCCTTGGCCTTTCCTTTCTCTTCCTAACTTCGGTCGAATGACTGGAGGGGGAGGGAAGGGAGGGGCTATATATATATACAGCTCTGCTGTGGAGCTCTTTGCCTCCTCCTGATGACCAGGAGGCAATATCCCATAAGTAAGGATGAAATCCGTGGACTCGTCATATCGTAAAATAAATACATTTATCAGGTAAGCATAAATTTCCTTCTTTTTTTTTTCAAAGTTACATGGCAGTCAGAATGATTGATTCCGATAGAGCATGTAATATTACGACACTTGTAGTTTCAAGTCTATTATCAATTTGTTTTCTTTGTATCCTATGTTGAAAGGCATATTTACATATCTTCAGCAGGAGCAATACACTACTGGCAGCTAACTGGTGATTGTGGCTACACACAGATACCTCTTGTCATTATTTCACCAGATCTTCTTCAGCTAGCTCCCAGTAGTGCATTGCTGCTCTTGAGCTGACTTTAATTATGTGTTTAACCCCTTTTTAGGGTATAAATACATAGTTATATGCAAGCAATTGTCCAGTAATACAACGCTCTTACACATTACATCATTTTCTCTTTTCATTTTTATATTCCTTTAAAGATCTTACCATGCTCATTTCACACCTTAATAAACTTTTTTTTTTCTCAAGCAAAACTTTAAATTGTCACCATTACCCTTTGAAACTTTGAAAATTGTTTGCATTTTAAATATGATTATATAAATGTTAATTTATGATTCTTATAAAGTGTTTAGATCCTGAACTATGTTCATTGAAATGTTTTTCAAAATTCTATGTAATAAATGAATATTGATTAAGTAAAAGAACATGGATTTAAACCCTAGGTGGTCATCATCTACACTGAAATATTTAACTGCTCTGTTTACACTTATTTGTTTTGATTCCGTGAAGACCTGTTTCTATAAGATTTTGGAATTTTTATTTTGTGTATTTAAAGTGATAGTAAATCCTAGTGTTCGTTAAACACTAGGATTTACCAGTGAAATAAATAAAGGGGACTTTCAGTCTTGAAGTATAAAATACTTCTTGCTGAAAGTTACTTTATCTGAAGCATTTGCCGCTCTGAGCTCCTCAGGCAGCCCACGGCAGAATGATATTTTGCTGTGAGGTGATCTTGGCAAATAGCGTGCTAGCTATCCGGCATGGCTCCAGCTGGCCCGCACGGCTATTGGCTAAGAAGTGGAAGCGTCACCTCACAGCAAAATAGTGTTCTGCCGTGAGCTGCCTGTGGAGTTCAGTGCGGCGAACACTTCAGACAAATAAAGGAACTTTCAGCAAGAAGTATTTTATACTTTATGACTGAAAGTCCCCTTTATTTGTTTCACTGGTAAAACCTAGTCTTGTTTCTTTCCTAAGATATGGTGAGTCCACAGAATCATCAATTACTAGTGGGAATATCACTCCTGGCCAGCAGGAGGAGGCAAAGAGCACCACAGCAAAGCTGCTATATATGTCACTTCCCTTACCCATAACCCCCCGTCATTCTCTTTGCCTGCAGTGCAAGGAGGAGGTGAAGTTTTGGTGTCTGATCTATAATCAAGATTTTTTTATTTTAAAGCAGAGTAGGTTTGCTCTGTTCTTTCTAAAGGGTCTAGCCTTAGCCCATGTCAGTCTCTTCAGTAGAACAATGGTGGCTTTTAAGCAATTGGGAACTTGTGGGGTACAATCCTCACTGCGTTTTCCCAAAACATTTTTCTGCCCTATTTACAGGTGAAACTTGAAAAATTAGAATATCGTGCAAAAGTTCATTTATTTCACTAATGCAACCTAAAAGGTGAAACTAATATATGAGATAGACTCATTACATGCAAAGCAAGATAGTTCAAGACGTGATTTGTCATAATTTTGATGATTATGGCTTACAGCTCATGAAAACCCAAAATCCACAATCTCAGAAAATTAGAATATTTTGAAAAGGTGCAATATTCTATGCTCAAAGTGTCCCACTCTATTCAGCTAAAAAACACCTGCAAAGGGTTCCTGAGCCTTTAAATGGTCTCTCAGTCTGGTTCAGTAGGAATCACAATCATGGGAAAGACTGCTGACCTGACAGTTGTGTAGAAAACCATCATTGACACCCTCCATAAGGAGGGAAAGCCTCAAAAGGTAATTGCAAAAGAAGTTGGATGTTCCCAAAGTGCTGTATCAAAGCACATTAATAGAAAGTTATGTGGAAGAAAAAGGTGCACAAGCAGCAGGGATGACCGCAACCTGGAAATTATTGTCAGGAAAAGGCCATTCAAAAGTGTTGGGGACTTTCACAAGGAGTGGACTGAGGCTGGAGTCAGTGCATCAAGAGCCACCACACACAGACGGATCCTGGGCATGGGCTTCAAATGTCATATTCCTCTTGTCAAGCCACTCCTGAACAAAAAACAACGTCAGAAGAGTCTTACCTGGGCTAAAGAAAAACAGACCTGGTCTGTTGCTCAGTGGTTCAAAGTCCTTTTTTCTGATGAGAGCACATTTTTCATCTCATTTGGAAACCAAGGACCCAGAGTATGGAGGAAGAATGGAGAGGCACACACTGCAAGATGCTTGAAGTTCAGTGTGAAGTTTCCACAGTCTGTGATGATTTGGGGAGCCATGTCATCTGCTGGTGTTGGTCCAGGGTCAACGCAGCCGTCTACCAGGAGATTTTGAAGCACTTCATGCTTCCTTCTGCAGACGAGCTCTATGGGGATGCTGACTTTTTCCATTTTCCAGCAGGACTTGGCACCTGCCCACACTGCCAAAAGCACCAAAACCTGGTTCAATGACCATGGGATTACTGTGCTTGATTGGCCAGCAAACTCGCCTGACCTGAACCCCATAGAGAATCTATGGGGCATTGCCAAGAGAAAGATGAGACATGAGACCGAACAATGCAGAAGAGCTGAAGGCCGCTATTGAAGAATCCTGGTCTTCCATAACACCTCAGCAGTGCCACAGGCTGATAGCTTCCATGCCACATCGCATTGAGGCAGTAATTGCTGCTAAAGGGGCCCAAACCAAGTACTGAGTACATACAGTATGCATGCTTATACTTTTCAGAGGTACGATATTGTTCGATGTACAATCCTTGTTTTATTGATTGCATGTAATCTAATTTTCTGAGAATGTGGATTTGAAGTTTTCATGAGCTGTAAGCCATAATCATCACAATTATGACAAATCATGGCTTGAACTATCTTGCTTTGCATGTAATGAGTCTATCTCATATATTAGTTTCACCTTTTAGGTTGCATTAGTGAAATAAATGAACTATTGCACGATATTCAGATTTTTCGAGTTTCACCTGTAGATAACCTGAGTAAGTTTATGAAGTCTTTCTGTATTTCCACAGGTCCATGTGAGGGATGGCATCCTCTCAAACCAGGTGAGCTGTCCTGCTGCCGAACAGATAAATATTGAGGTAAGTGCCAGTTTTATTTTTCTATGTAGCAGGGAAAATTTGGCACTTATTCAGCTGAAACGCTGCAGGGGGACGTTTTTTATTATTCCTGTCGGGGTGCAGGTTTTTATGGTAGTTTTTGCAGGTACTGTTAGTGTGAGGAGTTATTTATTTTATTGATGGCTCAGTGAGGATCCGTTTTTAGTAACATATTATGTACTTTTTTTTTTGTGGGGGGGGGGGGGTTATTGTTCTTAAAGGGACAGTCTACACCAGAATTGTTATTGTTTTAAAAGATAGATAATCCCTTGTTTACCCATTCCCTAGTTTTGCATAACCAACAGTTATATTTATATATTTTTTTACCTCTGTGATTATCTTGTATCTAAGCCTCTGCAGACTGCCCCTTTATTTGTTCTTTTGACAGACTTGCAGTTTAGCCAATCAGTGATGGCTCCCAGGTAACTTCACGTGCACAAGCACAGTGTTATCTATATGAAAAACATGAACTAACACCCTCTAGTGGTGAAAAACCTGTTAAAATGCATTCTTAAGAGGTGGCCTTCAAGGTCTAAGAAATTAGCATATGAACCACCTAAGTTAAGCTTTCAACTAAGAATACCAAGAGAACAAAGAAATATTGGTGATAAAAGTAAATTGGAAAATTGTTTAAAATTAGATGCCCTATCTGAATCATGAAAGTTTTTTTTGGACTAGACTGTCCCTTTAAGCCTGTTTTTCAAGAAAGTTATTTTAAAAAAAAAAAAAAAAAAAAAAATGGCTTTTTCTCTTGTTAAGTGTAGTCAGTCCACGGGTCATCCATTACTTATGGGATTATATCTCTTCCCCAACAGGAAGTTGCAAGAGGATCACCCAAGCAGAGCTGCTATATAGCTCCTCCCCTCACATGTCATATCCAGTCATTCTCTTGCAATCTAAAGATAGGTCGTTGTGAGAGGTCTGTGGTGTTTTTAAACTTAGTTTATTTCTTCAATCAAAAGTTTATTTTAAATGGCACCGGAGTGTGCTGTTTGTTTCTCAGGCAGCATTAGAAGAAGAATCTCCCTGCGTTTTCTATGATCTTAGCAGACGTAACTAAGATCCACTGGCTGTTCTCGCACATTCTGAGGAGTGAGGTAACTTCAGAAAAGGGGAATAGCATGCAGGGCCCCCCCTGCAAACGAGGTATGTGCAGTAAATTATTTTTCTAAGCAATGGAATTGACTGAGAAATTACTGCTGATACCAATGTAATGTAAGTTCAGCCTTAAATGCAGTGGTAGCGACTGGTATTAGGCTGAGGAGTGTGTGTACACTGAAGTATTTTTCTAGGGAATGGAATTTGACTCAGAAAATACTGTTAATACTGAAGTAATGTTTTAGCTTTAACTGCAGTAAAAGCGACTGGTAGCAGGCTTATTAATAACACTTCATAACTTTTAAAATGTATGTTCAAAACGTTTACTGGCATGTTTATCGTTTTTTGTGAGGTACTTGGTGATAAAACTTATTGGGGCATGATTTTTACCACATGGCTAACTTTTGTTTCTGCATAGAAACAGTTAACTGAGCTTCCCCACTGTTGTAATATGAGTGGGAGGGGCCTATTTTAGCGCCTTTTTGCGCAGAAAAAATTCAGTCACAATCTTCCTACTTCATCCTCCATGATCCAGGACGTCTCTAGAGAGCTCAGGGGTCTTCAAAATTCATTTTGAGGGAGGTAATCAGTCACAACAGACCTGTGACAGTGTGTTTGACTGTGATAAAAACGTTAATTATTAAATTGTTATCCGTTTTTGGGTATTAAGGGGTTAATCATCCATTTGCTGGTGGGTGCAATCCTTTGCTAACTTAATGTGTGATCTGTGAAAATTTGGTTGCTATAACTAATTTGGTTCATTGTTATTTCAACTGTGACAGCTTTTTGTGCTTCTTAAAGGCACAGTAGCGTTTTTTATATTGCTTGTAAATTTATTTGAAAAGTATTTTCCAAGCTTGCTAGTCTCATTGCTAGTCTGTTTAAACATGTCTGACACAGATGAATCCGTTTGTTCACTATGTATGAAGGCCAATGTGGAGCCCCATAGAAGGTTGTGTACTAAATGCATTGATGTAACTTTAAATAAAAGTCAGTCTTTACATGCAAAGAAATTATCACCAGACAACGAGGGGGAAGTTATGCCGACTAACTCTCCTCACGTGTCAGTACCTTCGCCTCCCGCTCAGGAGGTGCGTGATTTTGTGGCGCCAAGTACATCAGGGAGGCCCTTACAAATCACTTTGCAAGACATGGCTACTATTATGACAGAAGTATTATCTAAATTGCCAGAATTAAGAGGCAAGCGTGATAGCTCTGGGTTAAGGACAGAGCGCGCTGATGATGTGAGAGCCATGTCCGATACTGCGTCACAATTTGCAGAACATGAAGACGGAGAGCTTCATTCTGTGGGTGACGGATCTGATCCAGGGAGACTGGATTCAGAGATTTCTAATTTTAAATTTAAGCTTGAGAACCTCCGCATATTGCTAGGGGAGGTATTAGCGGCTCTGAATGATTGTAACACGGTTGCAATTCCAGAAAAATTATGTAGGTTGGATAGATACTATGCGGTACCGGTGTGTACTGACATGTTTCCTATATCTAAAAGGCTTACAGAGATTATTAGCAAGGAGTGGGATAGACCCGGTGTGCCTTTTTCCCCTCCTCCCATATTTAGGAAAATGTTTCCTATAGACCCCACCACACGAGACTTATGGCAGACGGTCCCTAAGGTGGAGGGAGCGGTTTCTACTTTAGCTAAGCGTACCACTATCCCGGTGGAGGATAGTTGTGCCTTTTCAGATCCAATGGATAAAAAATTAGAAGGTTACCTTAAGAAAATGTTTGTTCAACAAGGTTTTATCTTACAGCCCCTTGCATGCATTGCGCCTGTCACTGCTGCGGCGGCATTCTGGTTTGAGTCTCTGGAAGAGGCCATTCGCACAGCTCCATTGGATGAAATTATGAACAAGCTTAAAGCACTTAAGCTAGCTAACGCATTTGTTTCTGATGCCGTCGTACATTTAACCAAACTTACGGCTAAGAACTCCGGATTCGCCATCCAAGCGCGCAGAGCGCTATGGCTTAAATCCTGGTCAGCTGACGTGACTTCTAAATCTAAATTGCTTAATATTCCTTTCAAAGGGCAGACCTTATTCGGGCCCGGCTTGAAAGAAATTATCGCTGACATTACAGGAGGTAAGGGCCATGCTCTACCTCAGGACAGGGCCAAATCAAAGGCCAAACAGTCTAATTTTCGTGCCTTTCGTAACCTCAAGGCAGGAGCAGCATCAACTTCCTCCGCTCCAAAACAGGAAGGAGCTGTTGCTCGTTACAGACAGGGCTGGAAAACTAACCAGTCCTGGAACAAGGGCAAGCAGGCCAGAAAACCTGCTGCTGCCCCTAAGACAGCATGAAGAGAGGGCCCCCTATCCGGAAACGGATCTAGTGGGGGGCAGACTATCTCTCTTTGCCCAGGCTTGGGCAAGAGATGTCCAGGATCCCTGGGCGTTGGAGATCATATCTCAAGGATATCTTCTGGACTTCAAAGCTTCTCCTCCACAAGGGAGATTTCATCTTTCAAGGTTATCAGCAAACCAAATAAAGAAAGAGGCGTTTCTACGCTGTGTACAAGACCTCTTACTAATGGGGGTGATCCACCCAGTTCCGCGGACGGAACACGGGCAGGGATTCTATTCAAATCTGTTTGTGGTTCCCAAGAAAGAGGGAACCTTCAGACCAATCTTGGACTTAAAGATCCTAAACAAATTCCTAAGAGTTCCATCATTCAAAATGGAAACTATTCAAACCATCCTACCCATGATCCAAGAGGGTCAGTACATGACCACAGTGGACTTAAAGGATGCCTACCTTCACATACCGATTCACAAGGATCATTATCGGTACCTAAGATTTGCCTTCCTAGACAGGCATTACCAGTTTGTAGCTCTTCCCTTCGGGTTAGCTACGGCTCCAAGAATCTTTACAAAAGTTCTGGGCTCACTTCTGGCGGTACTAAGACCGCGAGGCATAGCGGTGGCTCCGTACCTAGACGACATTCTGATACAAGCGTCAAGTTTTCAAACTGCCAAGTCTCATACAGAGATAGTTCTGGCATTTCTGAGGTCGCATGGGTGGAAGGTGAACGTGGAAAAGAGTTCTCTATTACCACTCACAAGGGTTCCCTTCCTAGGGACTCTTATAGATTCTGTAGAGATGAAAATTTACCTGACGGAGGCCAGGTTATCAAAACTTCTAAATGCTTGCCGTGCCCTTTATTCCATTCCACACCCGTCAGTAGCTCAGTGCATGGAAGTAATCGGCTTAATGGTAGCGGCAATGGACATAGTACCATTTGCGCGACTGCATCTCAGACCGCTGCAATTGTGCATGCTAAGTCAGTGGAATGGGGATTATTCAGATTTGTCCCCTCTACTAAATCTGAACCAAGAGACCAGAGATTCTCTTCTATGGTGGCTTTCTCGGCCCCACCTGTCCAAGGGGATGACCTTTCGCAGGCCAGATTGGACGATTGTAACAACAGACGCCAGCCTTCTAGGTTGGGGCCCAGTCTGGAATTCCCTGAAGGCTCAGGGATCATGGACTCAGGAGGAGAAACTCCTCCCAATAAATATTCTGGAGTTAAGAGCAATATTCAATGCTCTTCTAGCTTGGCCTCAGTTAGCAACTCTGAGGTTCATCAGATTTCAGTCGGACAACATCACGACTGTGGCTTACATCAATCATAGAGGGGGAACCAGGAGTTCCCTAGCGATGTTGGAAGTCTCAAAGATAATTCACTGGGCAGAGTCTCACTCTTGCCACCTGTCAGCAATCTACATCCCAGGCGTGGAGAACTGGGAGGCGGATTTTCTAAGTCGCCAGACTTTTCATCCGGGGGAGTGGGAACTTCATCCGGAGGTATTCGCTCAACTGATTCATCGTTGGGGCAAACCAGATCTGGATCTCATGGCGTCTCACCAGAACGCCAAGCTTCCTCATTACGGATCCAGGGACCCGGGAGCGGCGCTGATAGATGCTTTAGCAGCCCCTTGGGTTTTCAAGATGGCTTATGTGTTTCCACCGTTTCCGCTGCTGCCTCGACTGATTGCCAAGATCAAACAGGAGAGAGCATCAGTGATTCTGATAGCGCCTGCGTGGCCACGCAGGACCTGGTATGCAGACCTAGTGGACATGTCGTCCTGTCCACCATGGTCTCTGCCTCTGAGGCAGGACCTTCTAATTCAGGGTCCTTTAAACCATCCAAATCTAATTTCTCTGAGGCTGACTGCATGGAGATTGAACGCTTGATTCTATCAAAGCGTGGCTTCTCGGAGTCGGTTATTGATACCTTAATACAGGCTAGGAAACCTGTTACCAGAAGAATTTACCATAAGATATGGCTTAATATTTGTATTGGTGCGAAACCAAGAGTTACTCATGGAGTAAGGTTAGGATTCCTAGGATATTGTCTTTTCTACAAGAGGGTTTAGAAAAGGGCTTATCCGCTAGTTCGTTAAAAGGACAGATTTCTGCTCTGTCTATTCTTCTACACAAGCTTCTGGCAGAAATTCCAGACGTTCAGGCTTTTTGTCAGGCTTTGGCTAGGATTAAGCCTGTGTTTAAGACTGTTGCTCAGCCGTGGAGCTTAAACTTAGTTCTTAACGTCCTGCAAGGCGTTCCATTTGAACCCCTTCATTCCATTGATATTAAGCTGTTATCTTGGAAATTTCTGTTTTTGATGGCTATTTCCTCGGCTCGAAGAGTCTCTGAGTTATCTGCCTTACATTGTGATTCTCCTTATCTGATTTTTCATTCAGACAAGGTAGTTCTGCGTACTAAACCTGGGTTCTTACCTAAGGTAGTTTCTAACAGGAATATCAATCAAGAGATTGTTGTTCCATCATTGTGTCCTAACCCTTCTTCAAAGAAGGAACGACTTTTGCATAATCTGGACGTAGTCCATGCCCTGAAGTTCTATTTGCAGGCAACTAAAGATTTTCGTCAAACTTCTTCCCTGTTTGTCGTTTACTCTGGACAGAGGAGAGGTCAAAAGGCTTCGGCTACCTCTCTCTTTTTGGCTTCGTAGCATAATATGTTTAGCCTATGAGACTGCTGGACAGCAGCCTCCTGAAAGAATTACAGCTCATTCTACTAGAGCTGTGGCTTCCACCTGGGCCTTTAAAAATGAGGCTTCTGTTGAACAGATTTGCAAGGCTGCGACTTGGTCTTCACTTCACACTTTTTCAAAGTTTTACAAATTTGACACTTTTGCTTCTTCGGAGGCTATTTTTGGGAGAAAAGTACTTCAGGCAGTGGTTCCCTCCGTTTAAAGTTCCTGCCTTATCCCTCCCTTCATCCGTGTACTTTAGCTTTGGTATTAGTATCCCATAAGTAATGGATGACCCGTGGACTGACTACACTTAACAAGAGAAAACATAATTTATGCTTACCTGATAAATTTATTTCTCCTGTAGTGTAGTCAGTCCACGGCCCGCCCTGTCTTTTAAGGCAGATCTAAATTTTTTATTAAACTCCAGTCACCACTGCACCCTATGGTTTCTCCTTTCTCGTCTTGTTTTCGGTCGAATGACTGGATATGACATGTGAGGGGAGGAGCTATATAGCAGCTCTGCTTGGGTGATCCTCTTGCAACTTCCTGTTGGGGAAGAGATATAATCCCATAAGTAATGGATGACCCGTGGACTGACTACACTACAAGAGAAATAAATTTATCAGGTAAGCATAAATTATGTTTTTGTCAGCTGTAGGACTGCCCCTTTTAGGGAGGTTCTGATTCTGTGATGTCAGTTTTTTTGGCGCTTTTTTTCACTTCCTGTAAGAGTGAGGTGCCCAAATTTCAGATAGCTCTGCTGTTTAGAAGGCTTCTTGCTGTTTTTGCTTCTCTGGAAATCCGGATTGTAAATGGGATAGTTTTTTTCCTCAGTTTGCTGCGGGTTGCAGGACAGGTAGGGCACCTCATTAATTCTCAGGTGTAGAGTGTTGCCTGGGGTATGTTTTCTTGATTTGGTAAATTTAAAGGGAACATTTATTTAAGAACGTTTTTTTGGTTCTGTATATTATATCCTTTGTTAAAAGATTTTTATTTTTTTTTAATTTTGCTTCTTTTTGTATTATGGATCAGGAGACTGTGCAGGATGTTATCTGTAGCTTATGTTTTGATGCCCAGGTGGAACCCCCAGTACCTTTTTATTCATGTATTGAAAGAACTTTATCTTATAGAAATAGACTTTTTTTTTACCCTGAGCCATCATTAGCTAAGGCGGATGCTGTTCAGGAGCCACCTGTTTCAGATGTGCCGCAGCTTTCTCCTCAAGCGTCCCAATCCTATTCATCTGCACATGCAGTGCCCTGCGTTTCCTCTTATGCTCCGTCTGGAGTTATTTTGCAAGATATTACTGCCCAGGTATCTTCTGCGGTATCTGAGGCGTTGTCTGCTTTTCCCATGCTGTAGGGAAAACGCAAAAGGAAATGTAAAGAAACAGTAAGTAAGGTTTCTGATCCTGAAGTGGCTAATCGAAGTATTCCCTCTCAGAAGTCTGAGGATGAAGATTCTTCGGGTGCATCTGAGGGTGAAATTTCGGATTCAGGCAGTATAATTCCTTCTACTGATGCTGAAGTTGTGTGGAAGGCTTGCTCAACTAAGAATTGGTTTAAACATTAATTTTTTCTGTACCTCTGATTTCGCAAATGCTATTAAATGTGCAGATTGGTTTGAACTTCATGCCTCCAAGGATGTTGCTGTTAAGGCACTGCCACAGCTTTCTCCTTTTATGTCCCAAGCCTATATGGTGTCACATGCAGTGCCCTGTGGTTCCTCTCAATCTCCTGGAGGAGTGTATTTGCTTCAGAAGTTGCAAGCTCAGGTATCTTCTGCGGTATCTGTGGCATGGTTTGTTTTCCTGTACTTCATGGAAAAGACAAGAAGAGATTTTAAGTCTCAAATAAGAGGGTTTGTGCTCCACATCGTCTTCTTCCAAGTTAGTGAGGAGGATTTGCCGGTAGTTTCTGATGCTGAAATCTCAGATCTGGACAGTATAATTCCTTCATCTTTTACTGAAGTGGTATCCTTCAGTTGTTTGCTTCAAAGCCTCTTATATTGTCAGGAGGTCTTGGCTGACTGGATGACACTGTTCCCTATTGTTGTCTTTCCTTTGGAGTTTTGTGAACTTTTATTAGTTCTATATTTTTCTTTCCTCTCTGGAAGGGTTCTAGATGTGCTGTGAGATGTACACAGGATTGTTATAGAGAATCTGGGGATATTTCTCCCTGTCTTGTGTCCTTTTTAGGATTTCCTGTCGCTATCTCTCTTGAAATGCGCGGTGTCTTTAGTAGAAAGGAACTTTCTACTTTTAATCAGAAAACTTAGATCTCTGCGAAGATAATCTAGTTTTCTTTCTGACATAGGTAATAAGCTGGAGGTTTAATTGTTCATTTAGAGCAATGTCTTGTCTTATTGGACTTGCTGTACTAGCCGCCGGGCATTGTGGCTGAAATTTATGGTCAGCTGAGGAACCTACCTGTGGTTTAGTGTTACAGCCTAGGCTTTATAGTTCTGCAGTTGCAGATTCAATTCTGTTTCCTCCAAATACACGCATCTAGTGTCTCCTTTTAAGGATGAGACTTTGTTTGGGTCATGCCTTTTCAAGTCCAATCTAAGTTTTCCTGACAGGGGCAGATTTCTCTTTCTAGAGTATCTGCAATCCAAGTAGGATGAGAGGCATTCCTTGAACTGGATTCAGGGTCTTCATCTCTGGGAGTGACAGTTCCAGTCCCAGTTTGGGAATGGGATATAGGTATTGACCTCATTGTCCTTCAAAGTAGTATCCTTTCTTCTTTGGTTCTAGTGGGCCTGTTCATAACTAACTTAGACCTGAGAGATTTATTGTTTCCTTAAAGGGCCATGATACCCAAATGTTGAAACACTTGAAAGTGATGCAGCATAGCTGTAAAAAGCTGACTAGAATATATCACCTGAACATCTCTATGTAAAAAAGAAAAATATTTTACCTCAAAAGTTCCTCAGTAGCCACATCCCATTGTAAAGGACTTTAAGCAGCAAATTTGTATGTCTGCCCCAGGACAGCTAAGGGAGTGAGCTTATGTGCACACTCATCTTATTTCCCTATTCAGTTTGAGGAAGTTTACTATGAAATCTCATGAGAGTTAAGTGAAATCTCATGAGATCACAGTAAAAGAGTTCATGACCTCAGCACTGTTGATGCTGATTGGCTGCTGTTCATTTTTTTATTTTTTTTACCTGCAGCTGGGCAGCAGCTGAGTATAACTTTTTACACAGAACTTACTCTGCTGAGCTGAAGAAGTTGTGAGGTAAAATATCTTCCTTTTTTACATAGAGATGCTCAGTTGATATTTTCCTGTCAGCTTTTTACAGTTATACTGCATCAGTATTTAGAATATGAGTATTATGCCCCTTTAATCAGAATCTTCTCTAGTTTTCTTAGTTTGTGCCATCCCAGTCAGACCTTTAGGTCTAGGGATATTGCAAGTGTGTTTTTTCTGGACAATATATAGTTCAGGTATCATCCTGACTTCGAGCTAACTCTCTTTTAAGAGATCTTGCCCAATCTTCTTTTCCGGGGATGGTAAATGAATCTGGAGACAAGTTCCCTTGTTCTATCCACAAGGGTAATTTATTTGGGACTGCCGCCACAATACCCTGAATGGAAGTTATGCAGGGTCAGGTCTGGTCAGTACCTGGATGGGGGACCGCCTGGGAACACCAGGTGTGGTATGCTTGGAACTTTTATTTGATTCTTTATCTAGGAGATGTCTTTCAGAGGTCAGAAAATCAAGGATTTATTCATTTTCCCCACTCTGCAGTCTTCTGTCTAGCCAACAGTAAGTTTTAGTGGCCGGTGGATAACTTAGCCATCTTGCAACCAGGAGGTTGGGAGTTTGGATTTAGCTGCAGTTGTTTTTTTCTTCACTTTTCTGTGACCCTGTGTATGTAGGGAATTGGTCTGATGGTATTCCATGGACATCATTCCTTTTGCTATTTTCCATGACATGGAGAACTTTCAGATCTGTCTTAGGATAAATTTAGATCAGATGACGAGACTTTCTTTCGTAGTATTTTTTCATGGGGTATCTATCTCTGGGCGCGTGTTTCTGGAGATATTTCTGGGTGATGTGAACACGGATGCCAACCTACTGGGCTGGTAAACTGTCTGGGTCTTTAAGGATTATGGACTAAGAAGTGTCTGCTCTCCTCTTTAAACATCTTGGAGTTGAGAGCAATTTGCAATGCTCTGATGACTTGACCTTAGTCGTCCCTAGCTTGGTTTAAGTCAAACAATATCACCTCTAGGGTTTATATCAACCATTAGGGAGGAACTAGGGGTTCCTTAGCCATGTAGGAGGTGACTTGGATTGCTCAGTGGGAGGAAGCTCACATTTGCTGTCGGTCATCCACTTTCCTGGGGTGGACAATTGGGAGTTGGACTTCTAAAAAGACTGATAATTCATCCCGGGGAGTGAGCATTTCCATCCGGAAGTGTTCTCTATGTAGACCCTCACATGGGGGGTTTCAGGAGTTGGCTTCTGTGGGCATTTTGACAGAATGCCAAGTTTCGAAGGTACGGTTTATGGTCATATGATCCGCAGACCGTCCTGATAGATGTTCTGACGTTTTTCTTGGATTTCAGTCTTGCATACCTTTTTCCTCTGTTTGCTCTCTTTCAACAAGTCATTACTCGTATTTTCAGATGAGAGCGGCGGTGATTTTATTAGCCCCTGCGTGGCCTCGCCGGATCTGGTATGCAGACCTAGTTGAAATGTCGTCTCTCCACCTTGGAGACTACCTCTGAGGAAGGACTTCTGATTCTTTTCCTTCATCTAAATCTCTGAAGCTGACTGCTTGAAGATTGGACGCTTAGTTTTGTCTAAGCGGGGGGTTTTCTGAATGTTTTATCCTTTCTCCAGGGTGGTCTGGAGAAGAGTTTGTCAGTCAGTACCCTGAAGGGTCAGTTTTCTGCATTGTCTTTTTGCTACATAAGCATCTGGTGGACGTGCCAGATGTGCAATCTTTTTGTCAGGCACTGTTCTACATCAGGCCTGTGTTTAAGTCGGTTGCTCCTCCTTAGGGTTTTGCCCTTGTTCTTAAAGTTTTGTAGTAGGCTCTGTTTGAGCCTTTACTTTTCATAGATATTAAGTTATTTTGGAAGGTTTTGTTTCTCATTGCTATCTTTTCTGCTTGGAGAGTCTCGGAGCTCTCAGTTTTGCAGTGTGATTCGCCTTATCTTTCATGCAGTTAAGGCCGTTATTCGTACTAGTTTGGTTTTCTTCCTAAGTGGTTTTGGATAGATATATTAATCAGAAAATTGTTGTTCCTTCTCTGTTTTCATAAGGAACATTTGTTGCACAACTTTGATGTTGTGCGTGCTTTTATTTTCTGTCTACAGGCGACTAAGGATTGTCGCCAGTTTGCGGTTTGTTTCTCTGGGAAACATTAAGGTCGGAGAGCTTCAGCTACTTGTTTTTGTCTTTGGTTGAGTAGTATAATGTGTTTGGTTTATGAGACTGCTGGACAGCAGCCTCCTGAGATAATTTCAGCTGATTTCACTAGGGCTGTCCCTTCTTCTTGGGCTTTCAAGAAGGAAGTTTCTGTAGAACAGATTTGCAAGGCTGCAACTTGGTCCTCTCTGCGTACTTTTTCCAAATTTGATATTTTTGTCTCAGCTGACGCTTCTTTTGGGAGAAAGGTTCTTCATGCAGTGGTGCCTTCTGTTTAGGTTACCTGTCTTGTCCCTCCCTATTCATCTGTGTTCTCTAGCTTGGGTATTGGTTCCCACTAGTAATTGATGATTCTGTGGACTCACCATATCTTAAGAAAGAAAACATAATTTCTTCTGTTAAGTGTGATCAGTCCACGGGTCATCATTACTTCTGGGATATTACTCCTCCCCAACAGGAAGTGCAAGAGGATTCACCCAGCAGAGCTGCATATAGCTCCTCCCCTCTACGTCACTCCCAGTCATTCTCTTGCACCCAACGACTAGATAGGATGTGTGAGAGGACTATGGTGATTATATTTAGTTTTATATCTTCAATCAAAAGTTTGTTATTTTAAAATAGCACCGGAGTGTGTTATTACCTCTCTGGCAGAGTTTGAAGAAGAATCTACCAGAGTTTTACTATGATTTTAGCCGGAGTAGTTAAGATCATATTGCTGTTTCTCGGCCATCTGAGGAGAGGTACACTTCAGATCAGGGGACAGCGGGCAGATGAATCTGCATAGAGGTATGTAGCAGCTTTTATTTTCTGACAATGGAATTGATGAGAAAATCCTGCCATTCCGATATAATGTCATGTATGTATACTTTACACTTCAGTATTCTGGGGAATGGTACTTCACTGGAATTACACTGTAAAAAGTACATAAAACTTTTTAACAACTAAGAAATTATGTTTAACGTTTTTGCTGGAATGTAAAATCGTTTTCATTTGCTGAGGTACTGAGTGAATAAATGTTTGGGCACTATTTTTCCACTTGGCAGTTGCTTGATCTTTTTTCTGACAGTTTCTGTTCTCTCTCACTGCTGTGTGTGAGGGGGAGGGGCCGTTTTTTGGCGCTTTTACTACGCATCAGAAATTTCAGTCAGCAGCTCATTGTATTTCCTGCATGATCCGGTTCATCTCTACAGAACTCAGGGGTCTTCAAAACTTGTTTTGAGGGAGGTAATTTCTCTCAGCAGAGCTGTGAGATTATAGTTGACTGAGATAAAAAACGTTTATTCTGTAATTTTTTTCTGCTTTCAGAATTAGTTGTCTTTTGCTAATGGGATCAAACCTTTGCTAAAGTTGTTTTGTTTACAAGGATTGAGACTATAACTGTTTTCAGTTTATTAATTTTCAATTGTCATAAATCTTCTGTGCTTCTTAAAGGCACAGTACGTTTTTAATAATATTCTAATAGAATTGTATTCCAAGTTGCAAGTTTATTGCTAGTGTGTTAAACATGTCTGATTCAGAGGAAGATACCTGTGTCATTTGTTGCAATGCCAAAGTGGAGCCCAATAGAAATTTATGTTCTAACTGTATTGATGCTACTTTAAATAAAAGTCAATCTGTACAAATTGAACAAATTTCACCAAACAACGAGGGGAGAGTTATGCCGACTAACTCGCCTCACATGTCAGTACCTGCATCTCCCGCTCGGGAGGTGCGCGATATGGTAGCGCCCAGTACAGCTGGGCGGCCATTACAGATAACTTTACAAGATATGGCCACTGTTATGACTGAAGTTTTGGCTAAATTACCAGAACTAAGAGGCAAGCGTGATCACTCTGGGGTGAGAACAGAGTGCGCTGATAATATTAGGGCCATGTCAGACACTGCGTCACAGGTGGCAGAACATGAGGACGGAGAACTCCATTCTGTGGGTGACGGTTCTGATCCAAACAGACTGGATTCAGATATTTCAAATTTTAAATTTAAGCTGGAAAACCTCCGTGTATTACTAGGGGAGGTGTTAGCGGCTCTGAATGATTGTAACACAGTTGCAATACCAGAGAAAATGTGTAGGTTGGATAAATATTTTGCGGTACCGGCGAGTACTGATGTTTTTCCTATACCTAAGAGACTTACTGAAATTGTTACTAAGGAGTGGGATAGACCCGGTGTGCCGTTCTCACCCCCTCCGATATTTAGAAAAATGTTTCCAATAGACGCCACCACACGGGACTTATGGCAAACGGTCCCTAAGGTGGAGGGAGCAGTTTCTACTTTAGCTAAGCGTACCACTATCCCGGTGGAGGATAGCTGTGCTTTTTCAGATCCAATGGATAAAAAATTAGAGGGTTACCTTAAGAAAATGTTTGTTCAACAAGGTTTTATATTGCAACCCCTTGCATGCATTGCGCCGGTCACGGCTGCAGCGGCATTCTGGATTGAGTCTCTGGAAGAGAACATTAGTTCAGCTACTCTGGACGACATTACGGACAGGCTTAGAGTCCTTAAACTAGCTAATTCATTCATTTCGGAGGCCGTAGTACATTTAACTAAACTTACGGCTAAGAATTCAGGATTCGCCATTCAGGCACGCAGGGCGCTGTGGCTAAAATCCTGGTCAGCTGATGTTACTTCTAAGTCTAAATTACTTAATATAGCTTTTAAAGGGCAGTCCTTATTTGGGCCTGGTTTGAAAGAAATTATCGCTGACATTACAGGAGGTAAAGGCCACGCCCTGCCTCAAGACAGGGCCAAACCTAAGGCCAAACAGTCTAATTTTCGTTCCTTTCGGAATTTCAAAACAGGAGCAACATCAACTTCCTCTGCCCCAAAGCAAGAAGGATCTGTTGCTCGCTACAGACAAAACTGGAGACCTAACCAGTCTTGGAACAAGGGCAAGCAGGCCAGGAAACCTGCTGCTGCCCCTAAAACAGCATGAATTGAGGGCCCCCGATCCGGGATCGGATCTAGTGGGGGGCAGACTTTCTCTCTTCGCCCAGACTTGGGCAAGAGATGTCCAGGATCCCTGGGCGCTAGAGATAATATCTCAGGGATACCTTCTGGACTTCAAACACTCTCCTCCAAGAGAGAGATTTCATCTGTCAAGGTTGTCAACAATCCAGACAAAGAAAGAGGCGTTTCTACGCTGCGTACAAGAGCTCTTGTTAATGGGAGTAATCCATCCAGTTCCACGGTCGGAACAGGGACAAGGGTTTTACTCAAATCTGTTTGTGGTTCCCAAAAAAGAGGGAACTTTCAGACCAATCCTGGACTTAAAGATCCTAAACAAATTCCTAAGAGTTCCATCGTTCAAGATGGAGACTATTCGGACAATTTTACCTATGATCCAAGAGGGTCAGTACATGACCACAGTAGATTTAAAAGATGCTTACCTTCACATACCGATTCACAAAGATCATTACCGGTACCTAAGGTTTGCCTTCCTAGACAGGCATTACCAGTTTGTGGCTCTTCCATTCGGATTGGCTACAGCTCCAAGAATCTTCACAAAGGTTCTGGGTGCTCTTCTGGCGGTACTAAGACCGCGGGGAATCTCGGTAGCTCCATACCTAGACGACATTCTGATACAAGCTTCAAGCTTTCAAACTGCCAAGTTTCATACAGAGTTAGTACTGGCATTTCTAAGGTCACATGGATGGAAGGTGAACGAAAAGAAAAGTTCACTCGTTCCACTCACAAGAGTTCCCTTCCTGGGGACTCTTATAGATTCTGTAGAAATGAAGATTTACCTGACAGAGGACAGGCTAACAAGACTTCAAAGTGCTTGCCGCACCCTTCATTCCATTCAACACCCGTCAGTGGCTCAATGCATGGAGGTAATCGGCTTAATGGTAGCGGCAATGGACATAGTATCCTTTGCACGCTTACACCTCAGACCACTGCAACTGTGCATGCTAAGTCAGTGGAATGGGGATTACTCAGACTTGTCCCCTTCTCTGAATCTGGATCAAGAGACCAGAAATTCTCTTCTATGGTGGCTTTCTCGGCCACATCTGTCCAGGGGGATGCCATTCAGCAGACCAGACTGGACAATTGTAACAACAGACGCCAGCCTTCTAGGTTGGGGTGCCGTCTGGAATTCTCTGAAGGCTCAGGGACAATGGAGTCAGGAGGAGAGTCTCCTGCCAATAAACATTCTGGAATTGAGAGCAGTTCTCAATGCACTCCTGGCTTGGCCCCAGTTAACTCGGGGGTTCATCAGGTTTCAGTCGGACAACATCACGACTGTAGCTTACATCAACCATCAGGGAGGGACAAGAAGCTCCCTAGCAATGATGGAAGTATCGAAGATAATTCGCTGGGCAGAGTCTCACTCTTGCCACCTGTCAGCAATCCACATCCCGGGAGTGGAGAACTGGGAGGCGGATTTCTTAAGTCGTCAGACTTTTCATCCGGGGGAGTGGGAACTTCATCCGGAGGTCTTTGCCCAAATACTTCGACGTTGGGGCAAACCAGAGATAGATCTCATGGCGTCTCGACAGAACGCCAAGCTTCCTCGTTACGGGTCCAGATCCAGGGATCCAGGAGCAGTCCTGATAGATGCCCTGACAGCACCTTGGGACTTCAGGATGGCTTACGTGTTTCCACCCTTCCCGATGCTTCCTCGATTGATTGCCAGAATCAAACAGGAGAGAGCATCAGTGATTCTAATAGCACCTGCATGGCCATGCAGGACTTGGTATGCAGACCTGGTGGACATGTCATCCTGTCCACCTTGGTCTCTACCTCTGAAACAGGACCTTCTGATACAGGGTCCTTTCAAACATCAAAATCTAACTTCTCTGAAGCTGACTGCTTGGAAATTGAACGCTTGATTTTATCAAGACGTGGGTTTTCTGAGTCAGTTATTGATACCTTAATACAGGCTAGGAAGCCTGTTACCAGAAGGATTTACCATAAGATATGGCGTAAATACCTATATTGGTGTGAATCCAAAGGTTACTCTTGGAGTAAGGTTAGGATTCCTAGGATATTGTCTTTTCTACAAGAAGGTTTAGAAAAGGGTTTATCTGCTAGTTCATTAAAGGGACAGATCTCAGCTCTGTCCATTCTGTTACACAAACGTCTGTCAGAAGTTCCTGACGTCCAGGCTTTTTGTCAGGCTTTGGCCAGGATTAAGCCTGTGTTTAAAACTGTTGCTCCACCATGGAGTTTAAACCTTGTTCTTAATGTTTTACAGGGCGTTCCGTTTGAACCCCTTCATTCCATTGATATAAAGTTGTTATCTTGGAAAGTTCTATTTTTAATGGCTATTTCCTCGGCTCGAAGAGTCTCTGAATTATCAGCCTTACATTGTGATTCTCCTTATTTGATTTTTCATTCGGATAAGGTAGTTCTGCGTACTAAACCTGGGTTCTTACCTAAGGTAGTCACTAACAGGAATATCAATCAAGAGATTGTTGTTCCTTCTTTGTGCCCAAATCCTTCTTCGAAGAAGGAACATCTACTGCACAACCTGGATGTAGTCCGTGCTCTAAAATTTTACTTACAGGCAACTAAGGAATTTCGACAAACGTCTTCTCTGTTTGTCGTTTACTCTGGTCAGAGGAGAGGTCAAAAGGCTTCTGCTACCTCTCTTTCTTTTTGGCTTCGTAGCATAATTCGTTTAGCTTATGAGACTGCTGGACAGCAGCCTCCTGAAAGAATTACAGCTCATTCTACTAGAGCTGTGGCTTCCACTTGGGCCTTCAAGAATGAGGCCTCTGTTGAGCAGATTTGCAAGGCTGCAACTTGGTCTTCGCTTCATACTTTTTCCAAATTTTACAAATTTGACACTTTTGCTTCCTCGGAGGCTATTTTTGGGAGAAAGGTTCTTCAGGCAGTGGTTCCTTCTGTATAAAGAGCCTGCATATCCCTCCCGTCATCCGTGTACTTTTGCTTTGGTATTGGTATCCCAGAAGTAATGATGACCCGTGGACTGATCACACTTAACAGAAGAAAACATAATTTATGCTTACCTGATAAATTCCTTTCTTCTGTAGTGTGATCAGTCCACGGCCCGTCCTGTTTTTAAGGCAGGTAAATATTTTTTAAGTTATACTCCAGTCACCACTACACCCTTGGCTTCTCCTTTCTCGTTGGTCCTTGGTCGAATGACTGGGAGTGACGTAGAGGGGAGGAGCTATATGCAGCTCTGCTGGGTGAATCCTCTTGCACTTCCTGTTGGGGAGGAGTAATATCCCAGAAGTAATGATGACCCGTGGACTGATCACACTACAGAAGAAAGGAATTTATCAGGTAAGCATAAATTATGTTTTATGCTTACCTGATAAATTTATTTATTTCCGGATATGGTGAGTCCACGGCCCACCCTTTATTTTAAGACAGTTGTTTTTAACTAAAACCTCAGGCACCTCTACACCTTTTGTGTTATCTTCTTTTTCCATTTTCCCTTCGGCTGAATGACTGGAGGTTATCGGTAAGGGAAGTGACATATATAGCAGCTTTGCTGTGGTGCTCTTTGCCTCCTCCTGATGGCCAGGAGTGATATTCCCACTAGTAATTGATGATTCCGTGGACTCACCATATCCGGAAATAAATACATTTATTAGGTATGCATAAATTGTTTTTCTTATTCAATCAGTTTATTGGAATAGCAGAGAAAACAATGAATAAATAACTTATGCTATGTGATGGTTTCATATACAGATTCATGCTTATTGCAATGGACCCAACCTTCAGATGAAAAATAATGAATGATACAGAAGCAATAATCTATCATCAAATTTTGTTTCCATACAGTAAATGCCTGAGCACAAGTCAGACGACTAATTTTGGCACTCTTGTTTACAGTATATCAAATTATAATATAAATAATACAACTCTTCAGTGTGGCAAAGAGGAAGAAATAAAATAATGTGCTTTGGAATTCTACCTCAACCAACAACTGTGAATAGTTTGCTAATTCAACACTTTATACACACAGAGACATACTCAAACTATTGGGAGAGTTAAACGATACACTTTTAATTTAATTTAGAAATAAACAAATATACTCCGTTTTTAATAATTTAAACATTTAAAGGGAAAGTCTTCTACAGAATATTTATTTTTTATAACGATAGATAATCCCTTTATTACCCATTTCCCAGTTATGCATAACTAACACTGTTATATCAATACACTTTCTACCTCTGTGATTACCTTGTATCTAAGCCTATGCAGACTGCACCCCTATCTCATTTCTTTTGACAGACTTGCATTTTAGCCAATCAGTGCTGACTCCACGTGAGTGAGCACAATGTTATCAAAATGCACTGAGAAAAGAGGCACTTCAACTGCTTAGCGATTAGCATATGAGCCTACCTAGGGTTAGCTTTCCACAAAGAATACCAAGAGAGCAAAGAAAATTTAATGATAAAAGTAAATTGGAAAGTTGTTTAAAATTGCATGCGCTATCTGAATCCTGAAAGTTTAATTTCTCTTACATGGTGTATCCAGTCCACGGATTCATCCTTACTTGTGGGATATTCTCATTCCCTACACGAAGTGGCAAAGAGAGCACACAGCAGAGCTGTCCATATAGCTCCCCCTCAGGCTCCGCCCCCCAGTCATTCTCTTTGCCGCTCTAACAGGTAGCATCTCCACGGGAGGGTAAAGTGAATGTGGTGTTAGATTTGTAGTTTTTATTTCTTCAATCAAAAGTTTATTTTAAAATAGTGCCGGTTTGTACTATTTACTCTGTGGCAGAAAGTGATGAAGATTTCTGCTGAGAGGAAAATGATTTTAGCATGTTGTAACTAAAATCCACTGCTGTTCCCACACAGGACTGTTGAGCATCAGAAAACTTCAGTTGGGGGGAACAGTTTGCAGGCTTAACTGCTTTGAGGTATGTTTCAGTCATTTTTTCTAGTCAAGACTTAGTAATGCTAGAAGATTGACAAGAATCACCATGTGGGAAAAGTAAGCCATATTCTGAGACTTAGTATAGAAGGAAGGCTTATTTGAAAGGGCTCAAACACTGGTGGACACTGTTAAGGGGCAATCGATTATTTTTTTACAAAAATCTGATATTTATACAAGTTTATATTACATTTGAAACACTTTTTTGGGGTTTATTCCGCATGGCATCTATTTAGACACCTATTTTGGCTTGGGAAGGCCCCACATCCCCAGAGTGAAGAGGGAGGGGGCCTGAAATTTGCGCCTCAGTTGCGCAGTTGATTTTACAGACAGCTTCATGCAGCTCCATGTGAAGAGTCCAGAGATTACTTGAGGACTTCAGAGTGGCTTATTTTCGATTAAAACTAATCCCCAAGGAAGGTAGGGCCACAGCAGAGGCTGTGGCATGGTGCTATAGTTTTGCTAACCAGTTGCCAGCTTTAATTTGCTCCGGTTTGGGCAGTAAGGGGTTAATTGACTTGAATTTTGCTGTGCAATCATTTCAAAGCATTAGGATCATATGGTGAAAATTTCATAAAGATTGGATGATTTTTAGAGATTTAGTAAAAAAGTGTGCACTTTTTATTATTTAAAGGCACAGTACCGTTTTTTCAAAAATTGTATTTTACTGTATTTGAGTGCTGTCTAAGTCTGTTTAACATGTCTGAGCCTACTGATAGACCTTGTTCTATGTGTTTAATAGCCATGGCGGTACCCCCTTTACATTTGTGTTTAAAGTGTGCTAAGGTATCTAAACATTTTAAAGACCATGCAGTGACACTTAAAAATGTAGCCCAAGATGATTATTTAACGGAAGGTAACGAGGATAGTCCTCCTTCCTCTCCCCATGTGTCGACACCAGTGCCTAGTACCTCTAGCGCATTGGCCCCTATTACCTTACAACAATTAGCAGCAGTCATGGATAATTCCCTTGCGGCATTTCTATCCAAACTGCCAGTTTTTCCTAAAAAGCGTGATAGCTCAGTTTTAAGAACAGAGGACGAGCAATCAGAAGTTTTGGATGATTTATCTGTTGTACCCTCACAAAACTCTGAAGTGGCAGTGAGGGATGTACTGTCTGAGGGTGAAATTTCTGACACAGGAAAGGTTTCTCAGCGGGCAGAATCAGATTCCTTAGCGTTTAAATTTAAGCTGGAACACCTCCGCGTACTGCTTAAGGAGGTTTTAGCTACGCTGGATGATTGTGACCCCATAGTGGTCCCAGAAAAATTGTGTAAAATGGACAAGTTTCTAGAAGTCCCTGTATACACTGATGCGTTTCCGATCCTGAAGAGGGTGGCGGATATTGTGACTAGGGAGTGGGAGAGACCAGGTGTACCTTTTGTTCCCCCCCCTATCTTTAAGAAAATGTTCCCCATAACTGACCCCAGGCGGGACGCGTGGCAGACGGTCCCTAAGGTAGAGGGAGCACAACCATACCAATAGAAGACAGTTGTGCTTTCAAAGATCCTATGGATAAAAAATTAGGTTTGCTAAAGAAGATATTTGTTCAACAAGGTTTCCTTCTTCAACCGATTGCCTGCATTATTCCTGTAACTACTGCAGCGGCTTTTTGGTTTGAGGCGCTGGAGGAGTCGCTCCAGAGGGAGACTTCATATGACGAAGTCATGGATAGAATTCATGCTCTAAAGCTGGCTAATTCTTTTATCACAGATGCCGCTTTACAATTAGCTAAGTTAGCGGCGAAAAATTCTGGTTTTGCCATTATGGCGCGAAGAGCGCTTTGGCTCAAATCGTGGTCGGCTGACGTGTCGTCTAAAACAAAACTATTAAATATTCCTTTCAAGGGAAAGACCCTATTCGGCCCAGAGTTGAAAGAAATTATTTCGGATATCACTGGGGGAAAGGGCCATGCCCTTCCACAAGATAGACCGTTTAAGGCCAAAAACAAGGCTAATTTTCGCTCCTTTCGCAACTTCAGGAGCGGACCTGCTTCAACCTCTGCAACCGCAAAGCAGGAGGGTAACGCTTCCCAGCCCAAAGCAACCTGGAAGCCTTTGCAGGGCTGGAACAAAGGTAAGCAGGCCAAGAAGCCTGCGGCTGCTACCAAGACAGCATGAAGGGGTAGCCCCCGATCCGGGACCGGATCTGGTAGGGGGCAGACTTTCTCTCTTTGCTCAGGCTTGGGCAAGAGATGTTCCAGATCCCTGGGCATTAGAAATTGTTGCTCAAGGGTATCTTCTAGAATTCAAGGACTCTACTCCAAGGGGAAGGTTCCACATTTCTCGTTTGTCTTCAGACCAGACAAAGAAACAGGCGTTCTTACGCTGTGTAGAAGATCTTCTAAAAATGGGAGTGATACACCCAGTTCCAATTGCAGAACAAGGACTGGGATTTTACTCAAACCTGTTTGTAGTTCCCAAAAAGGAAGGAACTTTCAGGCCAATCCTGGATCTAAAAATTCTAAACAAATTCCTCAGAGTTCCATCTTTCAAAATAAAAACCATTCGGACAATCTTACCGATGATCCAGGAAGGTCAATATATGACTACCGTGGATCTAAAGGATGCGTACCTACATATTCCAATCCACAAATATCATCATCAGTTACTAAGGTTCGCCTTTCTGGACACGCATTACCAGTTCGTGGCCCTTCCTTTCGGGTTGGCCACCGCTCCCAGAATTTTCACAAAGGTGCTAGGGTCCCTTCTAGCGGTACTAAGACCGCGGGGCATTGCAGTAGCACCTTACCTAGATGACATCTTAATACAGTCGTCGTCTTTTCACAGAGCCAAGGCTCATACGGACATTGTTCTGGCCTTTCTAAGGTCTCACGGGTGGAAGGTGAACGTAGAAAAGAGTTCTCTGTCCCCGCTCACAAGGGTTCCCTTCCTGGGAACACTAATAGACTCAGTAGAAATGAAAATATTTCTGACAGAGGTCAGGAAATCAAAGCTTTTAACTACTTGCCGAGTTCTTCATTCCATTCCTCGGCCTTCTGTGGCTCAGTGCATGGAGGTAATCGGATTAATGGTTGCGGCAATGGACGTTGTCCCTTTTGCCCGAATTCATCTCAGACCACTACAACTGTACATGCTCACACAGTGGAATGGGGATTATGCAGATTTGTCTCCTCAAATACAAATGGACCAGAAAACCAGAGACTCTCTTCTCTGGTGGTTGTCTCAGGATCACCTGTCTCAGGGAATGTGCTTCCGCAGACCGGAGTGTATCATTGTTACGACCGATGCCAGTCTGTTAGGCTGGGGTGTGGTCTGGGACTCCCTGAAAGCTCAGGGCCTATGGTCTCGGGAAGAATCTCTTCTCCCGATAAACATTTTGGAACTGAGAGCGATATTCAATACGCTCCAGGCATGGCCTCAACTAGCGGAGGCCAAATTCATCAGATTTCAGTCGGACAACATCACGACTGTAGTGTACATCAATCATCAGGGGGAACAAAGAGTTCCCTAGCGATGAAGGAGGTAACCAAGATCATCAAATGGGCAGAGGATCAATCCTGCCACCTATCTGCAATTCACATCCCAGGAGTAGACAACTGGGAGGCGGATTTCCTGAGTCGTCAGACTTTTCACCCGGGGGAGTGGGAACTCCACCCGGAGGTTTTTGCTCAGCTCACCCAGCTATGCGGCATTCCAGAATTGGATCTGATGGCGTCCCGTCAGAACACAAAACTTCCCCTTTACGGATCCAGGTCCAGGGATCCCAAGGCGGCATTGATAGATGCTCTAGTAACGCCTTGGTCCTTCAGTCTAGCTTATGTCTTTCCACCGTTTCCTCTTCTCCCTCGGCTAGTAGCCAGAATCAAACAGGAGAAGGCTTCGGTAATTCTGATAGCACCTGCGATGCCACGCAGGACTTGGTATGCAGACCTAGTGGACATGTCATCGGTTCCACCATGGAAACTGCCATCGAGGCAGGATCTTCTAATACAGGGTCCATTCAAGCATCCAAATCTAGTTTCTCTGCAACTGACTGCTTGGAGATTGAACGCTTAATCCTAGCTAAGCGGGGTTTCTCTGAATCAGTTATAGATACTCTGATACAGGCCAGAAAGCCTGTCACCAGGAAAATTTACCATAAGATATGGCGGAAATATCTTTGTTGGTGTGAATCCAAGGGTTTCTCGTGGAGTAAGATTAGGATTCCGAGGATATTGTCTTTTCTCCAAGAAGGATTGGAGAAAGGATTGTCAGCTAGTTCCTTAAAGGGACAGATATCTGCTCTGTCTATCCTGTTACACAAGCGTCTGGCAGCAGTACCAGACGTTCAGGCGTTTGCACAGGCTCTAGTTAGAATCAAGCCTTTCTATAAACCTGTGGCTCCTCCATGGAGTCTAAATTTAGTTTTCTTCTGTTATGTGTGATCAGTCCACGGGTCATCATTACTTCTGGGATATAACTCCTCCCCAACAGGAAATGCAAGAGGATTCACCCAGCAGAGCTGCATATAGCTCCTCCCCTCTACGTCAGTCCCAGTCATTCTCTTGCACCCAACGACTAGATAGGATGTGTGAGAGGACTATGGTGATTATACTTAGTTTTTATGACTTCAATCAAAAGTTTGTTATTTTACAATAGCACCGGAGCGTGTTATTACTTCTCTGGCAGAGTTTGAGGAAGAATCTACCAGAGTTTTTTACTATGATTTTAACCGGAGTAGTTAAGATCATATTGCTGTTCTCGGCCATCTGAGGGAGGTAAAAGCTTCAGATCAGGGGACAGCGGGCAGATGAATCTGCATTGAGGTATGTTGCAGTTTTTATTTTCTGAATGGAATTGATGAGAAAATCCTGCCATACCGTTATAATGACATGTATGTATACACTTCAGTATTCTGGGGATGGTATTTCACCGGAACTACTCTGTTAAAAGTCACTAATCCTTTTAATAAGTATTTATCATGTTAAACGTTTTTGCTGGAATGTAGAATCGTTTACATTTCTGAGGTACTGAGTGAATAAATATTTGGGCATTATTTTCCACTTGGCAGTTGTTTGGTTTTAATTGTGACAGTTTCGTTTCTCTTCACTGCTGTGTGTGAGGGGGAGGGCCGTTTTTGGCGCTCTTTGCTACGCATCAAAAAATTCAAGTCAGTTACTCTTATATTTCCTGCATGATCCGGTTCATCTCTGACAGATCTCAGGGGTCTTCAAACTTCTTTGGAGGGAGGTAGATTCTCTCAGCAGAGCTGTGAGAATTTTATATTGACTGTGAATAAAAACGTTGCTCTGTAATTTTTATGTCAAATTTAATTATTGTTATTTTACTAATGGGAACAAACCTTTGCTAAAAGTTGTGTTGTTTTAAAGTTTGATGCTATAACTGTTTTTCAGTTCATTATTTCAACTGTCATTTAATCGTTTAGTACCTCTTTGAGGCACAGTACGTTTTTGCTAAAAAAGATTATAACCAAGTTGCAAGTTTATTGCTAGTGTGTTAAACATGTCTGACTCAGAGGAAGATATCTGTGTCATTTGTTCCAATGCCAAGGTGGAGCCCAATAGAAATTTATGTACTAACTGTATTGATGCTACTTTAAATAAAAGTCAATCTGTACAATGTGAACAAATTTCACCAAACAGCGAGGGGAGAGTTATGCCGACTAACTCGCCTCACGCGGCAGTACCTGCATCTCCCGCCCGGGAGGTGCGTGATATTATGGCGCCTAGTACATCTGGGCGGCCATTACAGATAACATTACAAGATATGGCTACTGTTATGACTGAAGTTTTGTCTAAATTACCAGAACTAAGAGGCAAGCGTGATCACTCTGGGGTGAGAACAGAGTGCGCTGACAATACTAGGGCCATGTCTGATACTGCGTCACAGCTTGCAGAGCATGAGGACGGAGAGCTTCATTCTGTGGGTGACGGTTCTGATCCAAACAGATTGGATTCAGATATTTCAAATTTTAAATTTAAATTGGAGAACCTCCGTGTATTACTAGGGGAGGTCTTAGCAGCTCTCAATGATTGTAACACCGTTGCAATACCAGAGAAACTGTGTAGGTTGGATAAATACTTTGCGGTACCGGCGAGTACTGACGTTTTTCCTATACCTAAGAGACTAACTGAAATTGTTACTAAGGAGTGGGATAGACCCGGTGTGCCGTTCTCACCCCCTCCAATATTTAGAAAGATGTTTCCAATAGACGCCACCACTCGGGACTTATGGCAAACGGTCCCTAAGGTGGAGGGAGCAGTTTCTACTTTAGCTAAGCGTACCACTATCCCGGTGGAGGATAGCTGTGCCTTTTCAGATCCAATGGATAAAAAATTAGAGGGTTACCTTAAGAAAATGTTTGTTCAACAAGGTTTTATATTGCAACCCCTTGCATGTATCGCGCCGATTACGGCTGCGGCAGCATTTTGGATTGAGTCTCTGGAAGAGAACCTTAGTTCATCTACGCTAGACGACATTACGGACAGGCTTAGAGTCCTTAAACTAGCTAATTCATTCATTTCGGAGGCCGTAGTACATTTAACCAAACTTACGGCTAAGAACTCAGGATTCGCCATACAGGCACGTAGGGCGCTGTGGCTAAAATCCTGGTCAGCTGATGTTACTTCTAAGTCCAAATTACTTAATATACCTTTCAAGGGGCAGTCTTTATTTGGGCCCGGTTTGAAAGAAATTATCGCTGACATTACAGGAGGTAAGGGCCACGCCCTACCTCAAGACAAAGCCAAAACTAAGGCTAGACAGTCTAATTTTCGTCCCTTTCGGAATTTCAAAACAGGAGCAGCATCAACCTCCACTGCACCAAAACAGGAGGGAGCTGTGGCTCGTTACAGGCAAGGCTGGAAGCCTAACCAGTCCTGGAACAAGAGCAAGCAGGCCAGGAAACCTGCTGCTGCCCCAAAGACAGCATGAACCGAGAGCCCCCGATCCGGGATCGGATCTAGTGGGGGGCAGACTTTCTCTCTTCGCCCAGGCCTGGGCAAGAGATGTTCAGGATCCCTGGGCGCTAGAGATCATATCTCAGGGATACCTTCTAGACTTCAAATTATCTCCCCCAAGAGGGAGATTTCATCTGTCAAGGTTGTCAACAAACCAGATAAAGAAAGAAGCGTTTCTACGCTGTGTACAAGATCTGTTATTAATGGGAGTGATCCATCCGGTTCCGCGGTCGGAACAAGGACAAGGGTTCTACTCAAACCTGTTTGTGGTCCCCAAAAAAGAGGGAACTTTCAGGCCAATCTTAGATTTAAAGATTCTAAACAAATTCCTAAGAGTTCCATCGTTCAAAATGGAAACTATTCGGACAATCTTACCCATGATCCAAAAGGGTCAGTACATGACCACAGTGGATTTAAAAGATGCTTACCTTCACATACCGATTCACAAAGATCATCACCGGTATCTAAGGTTTGCCTTCTTAGACAGGCACTACCAGTTTGTAGCTCTTCCATTCGGATTGGCTACGGCTCCAAGAATCTTCACAAAGGTTCTGGGTGCCCTTCTGGCGGTACTAAGACCGCGAGGGATTTCGGTAGCTCCGTACCTAGACGACATTCTAATACAAGCTTCAAGCTTTCAAACTGCCAAGTCTCATACAGAGTTAGTTCTGGCATTTCTAAGGTCGCATGGATGGAAAGTGAACGAAAAGAAGAGTTCTCTTTTTCCTCTCACAAGAGTTCCATTCTTGGGGACTCTTATAGATTCTGTAGAAATGAAGATTTACCTGACAGAAGACAGGTTAACAAAGCTTCAAAATGCATGCCGTGTCCTTCATTCCATTCAACACCCGTCAGTAGCTCAATGCATGGAGGTGATCGGCTTAATGGTAGCGGCAATGGACATAGTACCTTTTGCACGCCTACACCTCAGACCGCTGCAATTGTGCATGCTAAGTCAGTGGAATGGGGATTACTCAGATTTGTCCCCTACTCTGAATCTGAATCAAGAGACCAGAAATTCTCTTCTATGGTGGCTTTATCGGCCACACCTGTCCAGGGGGATGCCATTCAGCAGACCAGACTGGACAATTGTAACAACAGACGCCAGCCTACTAGGTTGGGGCGCTGTCTGGAATTCTCTGAAGGCTCAGGGACTATGGAATCAGGAGGAGAGTCTCCTTCCAATAAACATTCTGGAATTGAGAGCAGTTCTCAATGCCCTTCTGGCTTGGCCCCAATTAACAACTCGGGGGTTCATCAGGTTTCAGTCGGACAACATCACGACTGTAGCTTACATCAACCATCAGGGAGGGACAAGAAGCTCCCTAGCAATGATGGAAGTATCAAAGATAATTCGCTGGGCAGAGTCTCACTCTTGCCACCTGTCAGCAATCCACATCTCGGGAGTGGAGAACTGGGAGGCGGATTTCTTGAGTCGCCAGACTTTTCATCCGGGGGAGTGGGAACTTCATCCGGAGGTCTTTGCCCAAATACTTCGACGTTGGGGCAAACCAGAGATAGATCTCATGGCGTCTCGCCAGAACGCCAAACTTCCTCACTACGGGTCCAGATCCAGGGATCCGGGAGCGGTTCTGATAGATGCTTTGACAGCACCTTGGAACTTCGGGATGGCTTATGTGTTTCCACCCTTCCCGCTGCTTCCTCGATTGATTGCCAAAATCAAACAGGAGAGAGCATCAGTGATTCTAATAGCGCCTGCATGGCCACGCAGGACTTGGTTTGCAGATCTAGTGGACATGTCATCCTGTCCGCCTTGGTCTCTACCTCTAAGACAGGACCTTCTGATACAGGGTCCATTCAAACATCAAAATCTAACTTCTCTGAAGCTGACTGCTTGGAAATTGAACGCTTGATTTTATCAAAACGTGGTTTTTCTGAGTCGGTTATTGATACCCTGATACAGGCTAGGAAGCCTGTTACCAGAAGGATTTACCATAAAATATGGCGTAAATACCTATACTGGTGCGAATCCAAAGGTTACTCCTGGAGTAAGGTTAGGATCGCTAGGATATTGTCCTTTCTACAAGAAGGTTTAGAAAAGGGTTTATCAGCTAGTTCATTAAAGGGACAGATTTCAGCTCTGTCCATCTTGTTACACAGGCGTCTGTCAGAAAATCCAGACGTCCAGACCTTTTGTCAGGCTTTAGCTAGGATCAAGCCTGTGTTTAAAGCTGTTGCTCCGCCATGGAGTTTAAACTTAGTTCTTAACGTTTTACAGGGTGTTCCGTTTGAACCCCTTCATTCCATTGATATAAGGTTGTTATCTTGGAAAGTTCTGTTTTTAATGGCTATTTCCTCGGCTCGAAGAGTCTCTGAGTTATCAGCCTTACATTGTGATTCTCCTTATCTGATTTTTCACTCAGACAAGGTAGTTCTGCGTACTAAACCTGGGTTCTTACCTAAGGTAGTCACTAACAGGAATATCAATCAAGAGATTGTTGTTCCATCCTTGTGTCCAAATCCTTCTTCAAAGAAGGAACGTCTTCTACACAATTTGGATGTAGTTCGTGCCCTCAAGTTCTACTTGCAGGCAACTAAAGAATTTCGCCAAACTTCTTCCCTGTTTGTCGTTTATTCTGGACAGAGGAGAGGTCAAAAAGCTTCTGCTACCTCTCTCTCTTTTTGGCTTCGTAGCATAATACGTTTAGCCTATGAGACTGCTGGACAGCAGCCTCCTGAAAGAATTACAGCTCACTCCACTAGAGCTGTGGCTTCCACTTGGGCCTTTAAGAATGAGGCCTCGGTTGAACAGATTTGCAAGGCTGCAACTTGGTCTTCGCTTCATACTTTTTCCAAATTTTACAAATTTGACACTTTTGCTTCTTCGGAGGCTATTTTTGGGAGAAAGGTTCTTCAGGCAGTGGTTCCTTCTGTATAATGAGCCTGCCTATCCCTCCCGTCATCCGTGTACTTTTGCTTTGGTATTGGTATCCCAGAAGTAATGATGACCCGTGGACTGATCACACATAACAGAAGAAAACATAATTTATGCTTACCTGATAAATTCCTTTCTTCTGTTGTGTGATCAGTCCACGGCCCGCCCTGTTTTAAGGCAGGTAAATATCTTTTAAATTATACTCCAGTCACCACTTCACCCTTGGTTACTCCTTTCTCGTTGATTCTTGGTCGAATGACTGGGACTGACGTAGAGGGGAGGAGCTATATGCAGCTCTGCTGGGTGAATCCTCTTGCATTTCCTGTTGGGGAGGAGTTATATCCCAGAAGTAATGATGACCCGTGGACTGATCACACAACAGAAGAAAGGAATTTATCAGGTAAGCATAAATTATGTTATTTCAGTTCTTCAAGGGGTTCCGTTTGAACCTTTACATTCCATAGATATTAAGTTATTATCTTGGAAAGTTTTGTTTTTGGTAGCTATTTCTTCTGCTCGAAGAGTTTCAGAATTCTGAAGTGCAGTGTAATTCACCTTATCTGGTGTTCCATGCAGATAAGGTTGTTTTGCGTACCAAACCTGGTTTTCTTCCAAAAGTGGTTTCTAATAAGAATATTAACCAGGAAATAATTGTTCCTTCTCTGTGCCCTAATCCAGTTTCTAAGAAGGAACGACTGTTACACAATCTTTATGTGGTTTGTGCTTTAAAATTGTATTTAAATGCAACTAAAGTTTTCAGACAAACATCATCCTTGTTTATTGTCTATTCTGGTAAGAGGAGAGGTCAGAAAGCGACTGCTACCTCTCTTTCCTTCTGGCTGAAAAGCATCATCTGATTGGCTTATGAGACTGCTGGACAGCAGCCTCCTGAACGAATTACAGCTCATTCCACCAGAGCTGTGGCTTCCACATGGGCTTTCAAGAATGAGGCTTCTGTTGAACAGATTTGTAAGGCAGCGACTTGGTCTTCACTGCATACTTTTGCCAAATTTTACAAATTCGATACTTTTGCTTCTTCAGAGGCTATTTTTGGGAGAAAGGTTTTGCAAGCAGTGGTTCCTTCCGTTTAGGTTACCTGACTTGTTCCCTCCCTTCATCCGTGTCCTAAAGCTTTGGTATTGGTATCCCACAAGTAAGGATGAATCCGTGGACTGGATACACCATGTAAGAGAAAACAGAATTTATGCTTACCTGATAAATTACTTTCTCTTACTGTGTATCCAGTCCACAGCCCGCCCTGGCAATTAAGTCAGGTTCAAATTTATTTTTGTAAAACTACAGTCACCACTGCACCCTATGGTTTCTCCTTTTTCTCCTAACCATCGGTCGAATGACTGGGGGGCGGAGCCTGAGGGGGAGCTATATGGACAGCTCTGCTGTGTGCTCTCTTTGCCACTTCCTGTAGGGAATGAGAATATCCCACAAGTAAGGATGAATCCGTGGACTGGATACACCGTAAGAGAAAGTAATTTATCAGGTAAGCATAAATTTTGTTTTTGCCTAGGTTGTCCCTTTAAATTGAAATATGCATTGAAAACGTATTATTTAAAAACCATAAAAACTGTATTTGATACCCTGCATTTGCTGGTTTTAAAAGGTTTAAGTATCTGGGCTTGATATTGAAGTAATGAATTGTGAAATAATGGGGATTCTTTAATTAAGCAGTCTGCTTGGAAAACGCAGCTGTCAATTCATTGCCATGTTATATGAATTCTACATCACTAATATGATACAAAATACTCTAATTTCTGATTGAATAAGTCAAACAAAGCTTCTGTGTGCTTCATAATATTGTATTGGTGTATTGGGATTAAAACATATTTTCTCTGAAACTACAGATCTTTGAATGATCATCCTGAAGGAAACTAGCATTCTGCATCCATCCTTCATGTAATATGAACATCTGCAATTAGATGCAGCCTTAATATGGCACGCGGCGTTGCTGTAGCAACATCACTCCAGCTCACTGCTTTTTCTTTCATGTAATTAACAAGAGTCCATGAGCTAGTGACGTATGGGATATACATTCCTACCAGGAGGGGCAAAGTTTCCCAAACCTTAAAATGCCTATAAATACACCCCTCACCACACCCACAAATCAGTTTTACAAACTTTGCCTCCAAGGGAGGTGGTGAAGTAAGTTTGTGCTAGATTCTACGTTGATATGCGCTCCGCAGCAAGTTGGAGCCCGGTTTTCCTCTCAGCGTGCAGTGAATGTCAGAGGGATGTGAGGAGAGTATTGCCTATTGAATGCAGTGATCTCCTTCTACGGGGTCTATTTCATAAGGTTCTCTGTTATCGGTCGTAGAGATTCATCTCTTACCTCCCTTTTCAGATCGACGATATACTCTTATATTTACCATTTCCTCTACTGATTCTCGTTTCAGTACTGGTTTGGCTTTCTACAAACATGTAGATGAGTGTCCTGGGCACTTTATTTATAAAGTTCTAAATATATGTATTCAAACATTTATTTGCCTTGACTCAGAATGTTCAACTTTCCTTATTTCCAGACAGTCAGTTTCATATTTGGGATTATGCTTTAATTATCATATTTTTCTTACCTCAAAATTTGACTTTTTCCCTGTGGGCTGTTAGGCTCGCGGGGGCTGAAAATGCTTCATTTTATTGCGTCATTCTTGGCGCGGCATTTTTTGGCGCAAAAATTCATTTTGTTTCCGGCGTCATACGTGTCGCCGGAAGTTGCGTCATTTTTTTGACGTTATTTTGCGCCAAAAATGTCGGCGTTCCGGATGTGGCGTCATTTTTGGCGCCAAAAGCATTTAGGCGCCAAATAATGTGGGCGTCTTATTTGGCGCCAAAAAATATGGGCGTCGTTTTTGTCTCCACATTATTTCAGTCTCATTTTTCATTTGCTTCTGGTTGCTAGAAGCTTGATGTTTGGCATTTTTTTCCATTCCTGAAAGGTCTTTTAAACAAAAAGATTTCTTCTGGTGGCTGAAGTGCTTGGATGTATGATCACTTGGATTGAAAAGATTTGGCAAATCTTACTTTGTGCCCCACAAACAGGTGTTCTGTTCTCCTTGATTCCATGTGTGACACATTCTCAGAGGATGTTTGTGACAGCACATACTTAGGTCCCAGACTTGCAGCACACTGGATTACAAACTAAAAACTGCAGGGTAGTTATTGCACTTTCTTTTGCTGTCTTATTTTACTTTTAATGTACCTTTTAATTAGACCATTGAAACACCATATAGGTAAATACAATGTAAACCATATACAGAGATTTGGCATTCGACTTCATGTTTTACAGGGATATGAAACCCAAAAATGTTCTTTTGTGATTCAGACAGAGCATACAATTAAAAAAAAAAAAAAAAAAAGTTTCCAATTTACTTCTAGCAAATTTGCTTTGTTCCCATGGTATTCTTTGTTAAAGTGAAGGTCAAGTCTGGGGTTGTGCTTAGCAGTTTTCAATATTTTAGCTAAAATGAGTATGATGTTCATTCATCAAAGTATAGATAGATACAAGCAAAAGATTTATATTTTACGTTTTGAAACCGCTCCGTTTCAGCTGTAAAATCCGCCCGTCATAGTGCCTTTATTGATTGACATCTTTTGGCTCCAATCTATTGTTTTACCCCGTGGCGTCCAGCCCCTTTTCGTCATTGTCAGCTTATGCGCATGCGTGTAAGTAAACATCGCGGCATCATCATCATGCTCGTCCCCGTAACGCGCATTCGTTGTTTGCTCGCAAAATTACTGCATACAAAGTTACGGCCGTTAATTACGCGCATGCGCTATTGAGCTGACCGTACGCATGCGCATTTCAAACAGAACAAGGGTGCACGAGCATAGTCTCGTTGTAAGAAACAAAGCGACGTCATCAAGTCAGAATAAGGAAGTCTTGTATGGGCGGAGATAAACGCGATAACGGAGCAACATTATAAATACATTTTTTGGGCAAAGGGTTAGTTATTTATACATATAAAGTAAGCGAATTTAATGTTTTTAAGATAATCTTCAACATGATGTATTTTGAATCCCAAAAATTGACCTTCACTTTAAAGAGACACGGGTAGAAGTCTGGATTATTTCATGGCAGGAAATAGTGCTGCCATCTAGTGCTCTTGCAAATGGATAACATTCTTGCCAAACTGCTGCCATATAGTGCTCCATTCACGTGCACGCTCCCGAGCCCCTGCTTTTGAAGAAAAGATAACAAGAGAATTAAGAAAACTTAAAATAGAAGTACATAAAGTGTTTTAAAAATTGCATGCTCTGTCTGAATCATGAAAAAAAAATTGGTTTCATGTCCCTTTAAAACAGAAAGCATACTGAAGATCTGTTTCTCAGGAGATCAAGATTGTCAAAAAAGTTTTTTTCTTTTTTTTATATTGCCAAAAAATCAGCAAACCCAAGAACTATTAAATGATTGTCCCTAATGAAAATTCACTGTATACAAATATAAAGGTAAATTCCTTTTACCTTTATTACATTTGTTTGTGGATAGTCTTTGAATTCCAGCCACATTCAGAATAGTAATGAACTAATACTTCCTGCATGCCTTTCTCTTTTGTATGATGCAGTTAATTTTACACAGAAAATGGTCTGAATTAATCAAATGCTGGAGCGTTTCAGTTCGAGAGATCAATATAAAAATCAATCAATGGTAATGTTTACCCAATAAGTAAGTTGTTCTTTCCTGGATGGTAAGTTTACACCGTTGTAGCTGTTGATGCTGATTTTGTCAGGTCTTAAAGAGAATTCCTGAAAGTCCTGGAAATCGCACGTTTCCTTTATGCGCTCATAGGAAGGAAAATCTTTTCCATCCTGCAGGGATTTCTCTAGGTTTTTAGCATGTCATGTTTTGCTTTCTTCTTTCTGTAATTAATAGGCAGTGTCCCAGTTTCTTTGTTACTCTCTCTCTCTCTTTATGACAGTCATATCTCCATGCCTTCTTTCAAACACAAGATTCACATTTGTTGTGTGAATTTAAAAAATAAATAAATTGTGTGTTAAATAACTTTCTTGTGCTTTAAATTTTTTTAACACAAATGAACATCTACTTAACCTTTTCCTATCATCTGTCTATGCTTTGTTATGAAGCAGGTATACTTGACTTCTGGGGTCCTCAGATGATCTATATGTTTCTGCAAAGGACTAGTAGCTACACATTTCTTATCATTTTTGTTGCCACTGATAAATCATTTTTTTCACATTCAATATGATGACATATGAAGTCCCTACAATAAATTCTCGACCTAGGCATTTTTGATTCTGAAAATTTCAAAATCCTTGTGTTTTTGTGATCATGTTTGGCTCTTTCTCTTTTCACTCTTCATATAGTTACTTTTCTTATTGAAACCACAAGAGATGTTATATTATTTATAGCTATTTAGCTGTAAGGTTTAAATAGACATACCTTACTTATTGTTGCAGCCTTGAACTGCTTTCATTGATACTAAGAGTAATATCTGTTAATTACCCTTTTTTAAGCTAGCCTATTTGAATTTGTACGTGCTTTCATTTCGTTCCTAAGATATGGAGAGTCCACAACGTCATTCAATTACTAGTTGGAATATCACTCCTGGCCAGCAGGAGGAGGCAAAAAGCACCACAGCAAAGCTGTTAAGTGTCACTCCCCTACCCATAATCCACAGTCATTATCTTTGTCTTTGTCAATGGAGGAGGTGAAGTTTGGTGTCTGAAGAAATTAATTCCTTTTTCGGGTACTTTCCCCTGCAAGAAATGATTTGGGTACTGGTGGCTTTTAAGCAGTTAGGAAGTTGTGAGGTAGTCCTTGCTTTGTTTCCTAACACATTGCTGCCCATTGTACAGAAAGCCAGAGTTGGTTACTCTGTTCTTTCTTTTTCTACAGGTCTCTGTAAGGAGTATGTGTCATTTCACGCCTTGTGAGCTGTCTTTCTGCCGGACAGCTAGACTGCAGGTAAGTGCTTTTGTCTTCTAGGTCTTGGAGACTTTCACTTCAGAAGAATATTTCAAATGCAGTAGATGGGGACATTTTTAAAATCCTTTATACACCTCTCAAGATTATCTGCAGACCAGGTAAAAAGAGAGGTATTCTTAAACTGCGTTCAGGACCTTTCCTCCCTGGGAGTGATTGTTCCAGTCCAGTTCCAAGGGAACAGTATCTAGGATTCTATTCAAATTTGTTTGTGGTGCCCAAAAAAGAGGGAACTTTTCGACCCATTTTAGACCTAAAGGGCCTCAACAAGTTTCTCAGGGTACCGTCCTTCAAAATGGAAACCACTTGTTCTATTCTTCCTTTGGTCCAAGAGGGTCAGTTCATGATGACCATAGACCTGAAGGATGTGTATCTTCATGTTTCCATCCACAGGGATCATCACAAATTCCTGAGATTCGCCTTTCTAGACCAACACTTTCAGTTTGTGGCACTTCCGTTGTGGCCTTGCCACAGCTCACAGAATTTTCTCAAAGGTTCTGGGGGCTCTCTTGGCAGTGATCAGGTCTCAGGGAATTGCAGTGGCGCCCTACCTGGATGACATATTAGTTCAGGCACCATCTTTTCAACATGCAAACTCTCACACAGAGATCTTATTGTCTTTTCTACGTTCCCGCGGTTGGAAAGTGAATATGAAAAAGAGTTCCCTTGTTCCACCTACAATGGTGGTTTTCTTAGGGACCATAATAGATTCCCTATCTGTGAAAAAAAAGACGGAGTTCAGAAAATCCAGAATTCTCTCCTCTTGCCTCTCTCTACAGTCTACTGTTCGGCCATCAGTGGCTCAATATATGGAGGTAATTGGTCTGATGGTCACTTTCATGGACATCTTTCCCTTTGCTCGATTCCATTTGAGAGCTCTGCAATAATGCATGCTCAGACAATGGAACGGAGACCATTCGGATCTGTCTCAGAGAGTAGATCTAAACCAGTCGACAAGAGACTCTCTCTCCCATGGTGGCTTTCTCAGGACCATCTGTCTCAGTGCACAGCAGACAACATCACATCAGTAGCTTACAACAACCACCAGGGAGGAACTCGGAGTTAGGTTGGATCTGATGGCGTCTTGGCAGAACGCCAAGCTTTCAAGGTACGGTTCAAGGTCAAGAAATCCTCAGGCCGTTCTGATAGATTCTCTGGCAGTTCCTTGGGATTTCGGTCTACCATACCTGTTTCTTCCGTTGATGCTCCTTCCACAAGTTATTGCTCGTATCAAACAGGAGAGAGCATCGATAATTCTAATAGCTCCTTCATGGCCTCGCAGGATCTGGTATGCAGACCTAGTGAAGATGTAATCTCGGCCACATTGGAGGTTGCCTCTGAGGAAGGACCTTCTAACTCAGGGTCCATTCCTCCATCCAAATCTCATTTCTCTGAAGCTGACTGCTTGGAGATTGAACGCTTAGTTCTGTCTAAGTGTGTGTTTTCTGAGTCAGTCATTGAGACCATGATCCAGGCTTGCAAACCTGTTACTTGAAAAATTTACCATAAGGTATGGGTAGGAGAGTGATACTTAACAGCTTTGCTGTTGTGCTCTCTGCCTCCTCATGCTGGCCAGGAGTGATATTCCCACTAGTAATTGAATGACGTGGACTCTCCATATCCGGAAATAAATTTATCAGGTAAGCATAAATTTAGTTTTCTCCAACATAGGTGTGTCCGGTCCACGGCGTCATCCTTACTTGTGGGATATTCTCTTCCCCAACAGGAAATGGCAAAGAGCCCAGCAAAGCTGGTCACATGATCCCTCCTAGGCTCCGCCTACCCCAGTCATTCTCTTTGCCGTTGTACAGGCAACATCTCCACGGAGATGGCTTAGAGTTTTTTAGTGTTTAACTGTAGTTTTTATTATTCAATCAAGAGTTTGTTATTTTAAAATAGTGCTGGTATGTACTATTTACTCTGAAACAGAAAAGAGATGAAGATTTCTGTTTGTAAGAGGAAAATGATTTTAGCAACCGTAACTAAAATCGATGGCTGTTCCACACAGGACTGTTGAGAGGAATTAACTTCAGTTGGGGGAACAGTGAGCAGACTTTTGCTGCTTGAGGTATGACACATTCTAACAAGACGATGTAATGCTGGAAGCTGTCATTTTCCCTATGGGATCCGGTAAGCCATTTTTATTACAGACAGTAAATAAGGGCTTCACAAGGGCTTGTTAAGACTGTAGACATTTTCTGGGCTAAATCGATTCATATATAAACATATTTAGCCTTGAGGAATCATTTAATCTGGGTATTTTGTTAAAATAATATCGGCAGGCACTGTTTTGGACACCTTATTCTCTAGGGGCTTTCCCTAATCATAGGCAGAGCCTCATTTTCGCGCCGGTATTGCGCACTTGTTTTTGAGAAGCATGACATGCAGTCGCATGTGTGAGGAGCTCTGATACATAGAAAAGACTTTCTGAAGGCGTCATTTGGTATCGTATTCCCCTTTGGGCTTGGTTGGGTCTCAGCAAAGCAGATACCAGGGACTGTAGAGGGGTTAAAGTTAAAAACGGCTCCGGTTCCGTTATTTTAAGGGTTAAAGCTTCCAAATTTGATGTGCAATACTTTTAAGGCTTTAAGACACTGTGGTGAAATTTTGGTGAATTTTGAACAATTCCTTCATACTTTTTCGCAATTGCAGTAATAAAGTGTGTTCAGTTTAAAATTTAAAGTGACAGTAACGGTTTTATTTTAAAACGTTTTTTGTACTTTGTTATCAAGTTTATGCCTGTTTAACATGTCTGAACTACCAGATAGACTGTGTTCTGAATGTGGGGAAGCCAAGGTTCCTTATCATTTAAATAGATGTGATTTATGTGACACAGAAAATGATGCCCAAGATGATTCCTCAAGTGAGGGGAGTAAGCATGGTACTGCATCATTCCCTCCTTCGTCTACACCAGTCTTGCCCACTCAGGAGGCCCCTAGTACATCTAGCGCGCCAATACTCCTTACTATGCAACAATTAACGGCTGTAATGGATAATTCTATCAAAAACATTTTAGCCAAAATGCCCACTTATCAGCGTAAGCGCGACTGCTCTGTTTTAGATACTGAAGAGCATGAGGACGCTGATGATAATGGTTCTGAAATGCCCCTACACCAGTCTGAGGGGGCCAGGGAGGTTTTGTCTGAGGGAGAAATTTCAGATTCAGGGAAAATTTCTCAACAAGCTGAACCCGATGTGATTACATTTAAATTTAAGTTGGAACATCTCCGCGCTCTGCTTAAGGAGGTATTATCCACTCTGGATGATTGTGAGAATTTGATCATCCCAGAGAAACTATGTAAAATGGACAAGTTCCTAGAGGTCCCGGGGCTCCCAGAAGCTTTTCCTATACCCAAGCGGGTGGCGGACATTGTAAATAAAGAATGGGAAAGGCCCGGTATACCTTTCGTCCCTCCCCCCATATTTAAAAAATTGTTTCCTATGGTCGACCCCAGAAAGGACTTATGGCAGACAGTCCCCAAGGTCGAGGGAGCGGTTTCTACTTTAAACAAACGCACCACTATACCCATAGAAGATAGTTGTGCTTTCAAAGATCCTATGGATAAAAAATTAGAAGGTTTGCTTAAAAAGATGTTTGTTCAGCAAGGTTACCTTCTACAACCAATTTCATGCATTGTCCCTGTCACTACAGCCGCGTGTTTCTGGTTCGATGAGCTAGTAAAGGCGATCGATAGTGATTCTCCTCGTTATGAGGAGATTATGGACAGAATCCGTGCTCTCAAATTGGCTAATTCTTTCACCCTAGACGCCACTTTGCAATTGGCTAGGTTAGCGGCGAAAAATTCTGGGTTTGCTATTGTGGCGCGCAGAGCGCTTTGGTTGAAATCTTGGTCAGCGGATGCGTCTTCCAAGAACAAATTGCTTAACATTCCTTTCAAAGGGAAAACGCTGTTTGGCCCTGACTTGAAAGAGATTATCTCTGATATCACTGGGGGTAAGGGCCACGCCCTTCCTCAGGATAGGTCTTTCAAGGCCAAAAATAAACCTAATTTTCGTCCCTTTCGTAGAAACGGACCAGCCCCAAGTGCTACGTCCTCTAAGCAAGAGGGTAATACTTCTCAAGCCAAGCCAGCCTGGAGACCAATGCAAGGCTGGAACAAGGGAAAGCAGGCCAAGAAACCTGCCACTGCTACCAAGACAGCATGAAATGTTGGCCCCCGATCTGGGACCGGATCTGGTGGGGGGCAGACTCTCTCTCTTCGCTCAGGCTTGGGCAAGAGATGTTCTGGATCCTTGGGCACTAGAAATAGTCTCCCAAGGTTATCTTCTGGAATTCAAGGGGCTTCCCCCAAGGGGGAGGTTCCACAGGTCTCAATTGTCTTCAGACCACATAAAGAGACAGGCATTCTTACATTGTGTAGAAGACCTGTTAAAAATGGGAGTGATTCATCCTGTTCCATTAGGAGAACAAGGGATGGGGTTCTACTCCAATCTGTTCGTAGTTCCCAAAAAAGAGGGAACGTTCAGACCAATCTTAGATCTCAAGATCCTAAACAAGTTTCTCAAGGTTCCATCGTTCAAAATGGAAACCATTCGAACAATTCTTCCTTCCATCCAGGAAGGTCAATTCATGACCACGGTGGATTTAAAGGATGCGTATCTACATATTCCTATCCACAAGGAGCATCATCGGTTCCTAAGGTTCGCATTCCTGGACAAGCATTACCAGTTCGTGGCACTTCCTTTCGGATTAGCCACTGCTCCAAGGATTTTCACAAAGGTACTAGGGTCCCTTCTAGCGGTACTAAGACCAAGGGGCATTGCAGTAGTACCTTACTTGGACGACATTCTGATTCAAGCGTCGTCCCTTCCTCAAGCAAAGGCTCACACGGACATAGTCCTGGCCTTTCTCAGATCTCACGGATGGAAAGTGAACGTAGAAAAGAGTTCTCTATCTCCGTCAACAAGGGTTCCCTTCTTGGGAACAATAATAGACTCCTTAGAAATGAGGATTTTTCTGACAGAGGCCAGAAAAACAAAACTTCTAAACTCTTGTCAAACACTTCATTCCGTTCCTCTTCCTTCCATAGCGCAGTGCATGGAAGTAATAGGTTTGATGGTAGCGGCAATGGACATAGTTCCTTTTGCGCGCATTCATCTAAGACCATTACAACTGTGCATGCTCAGTCAGTGGAATGGGGACTATACAGACTTGTCTCCGACGATACAAGTAAATCAGAGGACCAGAGACTCACTCCGTTGGTGGCTGTCCCTGGACAACCTGTCACAAGGGATGACCTTCCGCAGACCAGAGTGGGTCATTGTCACGACCGACGCCAGTCTGATGGGCTGGGGCGCGGTCTGGGGACCCCTGAAAGCTCAGGGTCTTTGGTCTCGGGAAGAATCTCTTCTACCGATAAATATTCTGGAACTGAGAGCGATATTCAATGCTCTCAAGGCTTGGCCTCAGCTAGCAAAGGCCAAGTTCATACGGTTTCAATCAGACAACATGACGACTGTTGCGTACATCAACCATCAGGGGGGAACAAGGAGTTCCCTGGCGATGGAAGAAGTGACCAAAATCATTCAATGGGCGGAGACTCACTCCTGCCACCTGTCTGCAATCCACATCCCAGGAGTGGAAAATTGGGAAGCGGATTTTCTGAGTCGTCAGACATTGCATCCGGGGGAGTGGGAACTCCATCCGGAAATCTTTGCCCAAATCACTCAACTGTGGGGCGTTCCAGACATGGATCTGATGGCCTCTCGTCAGAACTTCAAGGTTCCTTGCTACGGGTCCAGATCCAGGGATCCCAAGGCGACTCTAGTAGATGCACTTATAGCACCTTGGACCTTCAAACTAGCTTATGTATTCCCGCCGTTTCCTCTCATCCCCAGGCTGGTAGCCAGGATCAATCAGGAGAGGGCGTCGGTGATCTTGATAGCTCCTGCGTGGCCACGCAGGACTTGGTATGCAGATCTGGTGAATATGTCATCGGCTCCACCATGGAAGCTACCTTTGAGACGAGACCTTCTTGTTCAAGGTCCGTTCGAACATCCGAATCTGGTCTCACTCCAGCTGACTGCTTGGAGATTGAACGCTTGATCTTATCAAAACGAGGGTTCTCAGATTCTGTTATTGATACTCTTGTTCAGGCCAGAAAGCCTGTAACTAGAAAAATTTACCAAAAAATATGGAAAAAATATATCTGTTGGTGTGAATCTAGAGGATTCCCTTGGGACAAGGTAAAAATTCCTAAGATTCTATCCTTTCTTCAAGAAGGATTGGAGAAAGGATTATCTGCAAGTTCCTTGAAGGGACAGATTTCTGCCTTGTCTGTGTTACTTCACAAAAAGCTGGCAGCTGTGCCAGATGTTCAAGCCTTTGTTCAGGCTCTGGTTAGAATCAAGCCTGTTTACAAACCTTTGACTCCTCCTTGGAGTCTCAACTTAGTTCTTTCAGTTCTTCAGGGGGTTCCGTTTGAACCCTTACATTCCGTTGATATTAAGTTATTATCTTGGAAAGTTTTGTTTTTGGTTGCAATTTCTTCTGCTAGAAGAGTTTCAGAATTATCTGCTCTGCAGTGTTCTCCTCCTTATCTGGTGTTCCATGCAGATAAGGTGGTTTTACGTACTAAACCTGGTTTTCTTCCGAAAGTTGTTTCTAACAAAAACATTAACCAGGAGATAGTCGTGCCTTCTTTGTGTCCGAAACCAGTTTCAAAGAAGGAACGTTTGTTGCACAATTTGGTTGTTGTTCGCGCTCTAAAATTCTATTTAGATGCTACAAAGGATTTTAGACAAACATCTTCCTTGTTTGTTGTTTATTCTGGTAAAAGGAGAGGTCAAAAAGCAACTTCTACCTCTCTCTCTTTTTGGATTAAAAGCATCATCAGATTGGCTTATGAGACTGCTGGACGACAGCCTCCTGAAAGAATCACAGCTCATTCCACTAGGGCTGTGGCTTCCACATGGGCCTTCAAGAACGAGGCTTCTGTTGATCAGATATGTAGGGCAGCGACTTGGTCTTCACTGCACACTTTTACCAAATTTTACAAGTTTGATACTTTTGCTTCTTCTGAGGCTATTTTTGGGAGAAAGGTTTTGCAAGCCGTGGTGCCTTCCATTTAGGTGACCTGATTTGCTCCCTCCCTTCATCCGTGTCCTAAAGCTTTGGTATTGGTTCCCACAAGTAAGGATGACGCCGTGGACCGGACACACCTATGTTGGAGAAAACAGAATTTATGTTTACCTGATAAATTACTTTCTCCAACGGTGTGTCCGGTCCACGGCCCGCCCTGGTTTTTTAATCAGGATAATTTATTTTCTTTAACTACAGTCACCACGGTATCATATGGTTTCTCCTATGCAAATATTCCTCCTTTACGTCGGTCGAATGACTGGGGTAGGCGGAGCCTAGGAGGGATCATGTGACCAGCTTTGCTGGGCTCTTTGCCATTTCCTGTTGGGGAAGAGAATATCCCACAAGTAAGGATGACGCCGTGGACCGGACACACCGTTGGAGAAAGTAATTTATCAGGTAAACATAAATTCTGTTTTTTTTCTCTGTATCTCATTAGAAGCTTGAAGAGTGGTTATGTTTTGCCATTAAATTCCAAATTCAAAGGTTATAGGAGTTTGTACATATGTGGTTGTCTTATCAACCTTTGGAAGAAGATTCATTATATTGGAGTAAGACAAAGTTTGTGAACCCTTTCGGAGTTATATGGATTTCTGCATTGATTATTTGTTTTCTGATCTTCATCTAAGTAATAATTATAGACAAAGTTTGAGTAAACTAACAACACACAAACAGTTGCGCTTTTCAAACTTGCATCAAAATGTTTGAGTAATCATTCCCAGTGCAGGCTGGAAAAGGTAAATGAACCTGTGTGTTAACAACTTCGTTAAAAACTACTACAATTTTGGTGTTTCAGTTAAGGATGTGAGATTAGAGGTATGGGTTGAACAGGTGTCCTACACTATAAATAAAAGCACACAAAGCCGGTTACTAACAGATCTGTTATTCTCATGAAACATTGGTTAGCTTGAACCATTCCTCAATCGACCTTAGAAGATGCATTATATACATGCAAAAAGCTTGAAAATGATACAAAAGTATTGCTAAAGAACTGGGGGTTCATTAATCGATGGTAAGACAAACTGTCTACAAATGGATAAAATTCAGAACTGTTCCTTCTCTCCCTAGGAGTGGGCACCCTGCAAAGATCACTTAAAGAGCACAGTAGGCAGACCTGAAAGTGCTGAATAAGAACCCACGAATAACAGCAAAGACCTCCGAGAAACTCTACAAACTGTGAAAGTTTTTGTTCATGTGTCCGCTATCAAAAAACACTTAACAAGAATGGTGTACATCTCAAGTTTGCCCAAGACTATCTGCACACCGTTTCTGGGGGAAATGCAATATGCTATGTGTGGAGGAAAAAGGGCACCGCACACCAAAACCTCATCTCAAAGGGACAGTCTACCATAGAATTGTTATTGTTTTAGAAGATAGATAATCCCTTTATTACCCATTCCCCAGTTTTGCATAACCAACAGAGTTATATTAATATACTTTTTTACCTCTGTGATTACCTTGTATCTAGGAACCTTCTTCCAGCCCCCTGATCACAAAACTGTGACTGTTTATTATCTATTGTCTTAATTTAGCATTGTTTTGTGCTAAATCTTAAATAACCCCTTGAGCCTGAACACAGTGTTATCTATATGGCCCACATGTACTTTCTGTCTCTTTGTGTTGAAAAGAGATTTAAAAAGCATGTGATTAGAGGCAGGCCTCAAAGGCTTATAAATTAGCATATGAGCCTACCTATGTTTAGTTTAAACTAAGAATACCAAGAGAAAAAAGCAAATTTGATGATAAAAGTAAATTGGAAAGTTGATTAAAATTAAAAGTCCTATCTGAATAATGAAAGTTTAATTTATACTAGCCTGAAACATGAGCTAATTTGCTGCCTCTGGGCCTTGACTCTTGCAATCACTGAGGGAATAATTATTTCAAATGTGTATCAAGACATTTTACAGAAGAATGTCAGGGCAGCAGTCCATGACCTCAACCTCGAGAAGTTTGGTGATGCAACAAGACAAAGACCCAAAGCACACAAGTAAATCAACTAAAGAATGGGTGAAAAAAAGAAGACAATGCGTGTGTTGGAATGGCCAATTCAGAAAGAATGTTTAAGAAAATTCATCCTTAACATTGTGCAAGTCTTATAAACTACAGGAAATGTTTGTTGTTGCTTCTAAAGGAAGATCTACAGGTTACTAAATTCATGGCTTTACTTACTTTTTCCAGCCTACACTGTAAACGATTACTCAATAGCTTCAATAAAAATGTGAAAAGTGGGGAGTGTCCGGACCAGCGCCTAAGATGGCCACCAACCTGGGAGCTCTGCTCATAAGATTTTCGATCCGCCAGGAAATCTTAATCATTTTAAACCATCCAGAGCAAATTTTTACTTTTAATGCACAGAGAATGCTTTGCTGTACTGGGTGACACCTTTATTATACATGGACGAGCTCTTGAACCGGACTGTTGGGACTTGTTGGCAGATGTCTAGGATATAACATCTCAGAACCCCCCTGGGCAACCGGGTACACAGAGAATAATCAATTTCTCTGGATACTCTAGACAATCTCATAATTGGATCGATGAAGATAAGTTAATGGTATTCCCATTCCTAGCAGTACGATTTGCCTCCAAGATCATCTGGCATAGCCTTCTTTCTTATACGAATAGCAATATTGCAACTGCGTAAGACCAGCCTAAGGGTGAATTGCAGAAGATTATACTTGGCAAGCTTATTTTGGTAAATCTTTGCCCTCTCAGGGAAGACAACATCAGAGTCTGCAGATTTTGGTTCGGGCCCATGGTAAACAAGGGTTGAGGAGAGGTATAGGTTGAAACCCTCAAGACATTGAAACTACATTTTGATGAACTGCCTCTTAAATAGTCGTCATTAGGAGGTGCTGCTAGCTATTTTTCCTTCCTAAGATAGAGAGTCCACGGCTTTATTCCTTACTGTTGGGAAATACAACACTAGGCCACCAGGAGGAGGCAAAGACACCCCAGCCAAAGGCTTAAATATCCCTCCCACTTCCTCATTACCCCAGTCATTCTTTGCCTTTCGTCAAGTTAGGAGGTGGCAGAGAAGTGTCAGAAGATTCGGAGAGTCCTGAAAAAGGGTATCTGCCCTTAGAGATAAGACTGGAGTTTTAAGTAGTCATGTCAACCTCTCAGTGAGAGTATTGATTAAAGTTATAGTCTGGAGATGCAGGGAAAGCTTCTCCTTGTGCAAAGTGTGCTGAATTGTTGAACGATGCACAATGACACCATCTGCAGCAAGATGATGTTGTAGGTCTTTGAAGGTGGTCTGTGGGCTGTTTTTGACCGTTCTCACCATCCTTTGCCTCTCCGATATTTTACTTGGCCTGCCACTTCTGGCCTTAACAAGAACTGTGCCTGTGGTCTTCCATTTCCTCACTATGTTCCTCACAGTGGACACTGACAGCTTAAATCTCTGCAATAGCTTTTTGTAACCTTCCCCTAAACCATAATGTTGAACAATGTTTGTTTTCAGGTAATTTGAGAGTTGTTTCTCCAACATAGGTGTGTCCGGTCCACGGCGTCATCCTTACTTGAGGGATATTCTCTTCCCCAACAGGAAATGGCAAAGAGCCCAGCAAAGCTGGTCACATGATCCCTCCTAGGCTCCGCCTACCCCAGTCATTCTCTTTGCCGTTGTACAGGCAACATCTCCACGGAGATGGCTTAGAGTTTTTTAGTGTTTAACTGTAGTTTTTATTATTCAATCAAGAGTTTGTTATTTTAAAATAGTGCTGGTATGTACTATTTACTCAGAAACAGAAAAGAGATGAAGATTTCTGTTTGTATGAGGAAAATGATTTTAGCAACCGTTACTAAAATCCATGGCTGTTCCACACAGGACTGTTGAGAGGAATTAACTTCAGTTGGGGGAACAGTGAGCAGTCTCTTGCTGCTTGAGGTATGACACATTCTAACAAGACGATGTAATGCTGGAAGCTGTCATTTTCCCTATGGGATCCGGTAAGCCATGTTTATTAAGATAGTAAATAAGGGCTTCACAAGGGCTTATTAAGACTGTAGACTTTTTCTGGGCTAAATCGATTCATTATTAACACATATTTAGCCTTGAGGAATCATTTAATCTGGGTATTTTGATAAGATTATATCGGCAGGCACTGTTTTAGACACCTTATTCTTAGGGGCTTTCCCAAATCATAGCAGAGCCTCATTTTCGCGCCGGTGTTGCGCACTTGTTTTTGAGAGGCATGACATGCAGTCGCATGTGTGAGGAGCTCTGATACATAGAAAAGACTTTCTGAAGGTGTCATTTGGTATCGTATTCCCCTTTGGGCTTGGTTGGGTCTCAGCAAAGCAGATACCAGGGACTGTAAAGGGGTTAAAGTTAAAAACGGCTCCGGTTCCGTTATTTTAAGGGTTAAAGCTTCCAAATTTGGTGTGCAATACTTTTAAGGCTTTAAGACACTGTGGTGAAATTTTGGTGAATTTTGAACAATTCCTTCATATTTTTTCGCAATTGCAGTAATAAAGTGTGTTCAGTTTAAAATTTAAAGTGACAGTAACGGTTTTATTTTAAAACGTTTTTTGTACTTTGTTATCAAGTTTATGCCTGTTTAACATGTCTGAACTACCAGATAGACTGTGTTCTGAATGTGGGGAAGCCAGAGTTCCTTCTCATTTAAATAAATGTGATTTATGTGACAATGACAATGATGCCCAAGATGATTCCTCAAGTGAGGGGAGTAAGCATGGTACTGCATCATTCCCTCCTTCGTCTACACGAGTCTTGCCCACTCAGGAGGCCCCTAGTACATCTAGCGCGCCAATACTCCTTACTATGCAACAATTAACGGCTGTAATGGATAATTCTGTCAAAAACATTTTAGCCAAAATGCACACTTATCAGCGTAAGCGCGACTGCTCTGTTTTAGATACTGAAGAGCATGACGACGCTGATAATAATGGTTCTGAAGGGCCCCTAAACCAGTCTGATGGGGCCAGGGAGGTTTTGTCTGAGGGAGAAATTACTGATTCAGGGAACATTTCTCAACAAGCTGAACCTGATGTGATTACGTTTAAATTTAAGTTGGAACATCTCCGCATTCTGCTTAAGGAGGTATTATCCACTCTGGATGATTGTGACAAGTTGGTCATCCCAGAGAAACTATGTAAAATGGACAAGTTCCTAGAGGTCCCGGGGCTCCCAGAAGCTTTTCCTATGCCCAAGCGGGTGGCGGACATTGTAAATAAAGAATGGGAAAGGCCCGGTATTCCTTTCGTCCCTCCCCCCATATTTAAAAAATTGTTTCCTATGGTCGACCCCAGAAAGGACTTATGGCAGACAGTCCCCAAGGTCGAGGGAGCGGTTTCCACTTTAAACAAACGCACCACTATACCCATAGAAGATAGTTGTGCTTTCAAAGATCCTATGGATAAAAAATTAGAAGGTTTACTTAAAAAGATGTTTGTTCAGCAGGGTTACCTTCTACAACCAATTTCATGCATTGTCCCTGTCGCTACAGCCGCGTGTTTCTGGTTCGATGAGCTGGTAAAGGCGGTCGATAGTGATTCTCCTCCTTATGAGGAGATTATGGACAGAATCAATGCTCTCAAATTGGCTAATTCTTTCACCCTAGACGCCACTTTGCAATTGGCTAGGTTAGCGGCTAAGAATTCTGGGTTTGCTATTGTGGCGCGCAGAGCGCTTTGGTTGAAATCTTGGTCAGCTGATGCGTCTTCCAAGAACAAGCTACTTAACATTCCTTTCAAGGGGAAAACGCTGTTTGGCCCTGACTTGAAAGAGATTATCTCTGATATCACTGGGGGTAAGGGCCACGCCCTTCCTCAGGATCGGCCTTTCAAGGCCAAAAATAAACCTAATTTTCGTCCCTTTCGTAGAAACGGACCAGCCCAAAGTGCTACGTCCTCTAAGCAAGAGGGTAATACTTCTCAAGCCAAGCCAGCTTGGAGACCAATGCAAGGCTGGAACAAGGGAAAGCAGGCCAAGAAACCTGCCACTGCTACCAAGACAGCATGAAATGTTGGCCCCCGATCCGGGACCGGATCTGGTGGGGGGCAGACTCTCTCTCTTCGCTCAGGCTTGGGCAAGAGATGTTCTGGATCCTTGGGCGCTAGAAATAGTCTCCCAAGGTTATCTTCTGGAATTCAAGGGGCTTCCCCCAAGGGGGAGGTTCCACAGGTCTCAGTTGTCTTCAGACCACATAAAAAGACAGGCATTCTTACGTTGTGTAGAAGACCTGTTAAAAATGGGAGTGATTCATCCTGTTCCATTAGGAGAACAAGGGATGGGGTTCTACTCCAATCTGTTCATAGTTCCCAAAAAAGAGGGAACGTTCAGACCAATCTTAGATCTCAAGATCTTAAACAAGTTTCTCAAGGTTCCATCGTTCAAAATGGAAACCATTCGAACAATTCTTCCTTCCATCCAGGAAGGTCAATTCATGACCACGGTGGATTTAAAGGATGCGTATCTACATATTCCTATCCACAAGGAACATCATCGGTTCCTAAGGTTCGCATTCCTGGACAAGCATTACCAGTTCGTGGCGCTTCCTTTCGGATTAGCCACTGCTCCAAGGATTTTCACAAAGGTACTAGGGTCCCTTCTAGCTGTGCTAAGACCAAGGGGCATTGCTGTAGTACCTTACTTGGACGACATTCTGATTCAAGCGTCGTCCCTTCCTCAAGCAAAGGCTCACACGGACATCGTCCTGGCCTTTCTCAGATCTCATGGATGGAAAGTGAACGTGGAAAAGAGTTCTCTATCTCCGTCAACAAGGGTTCCCTTCTTGGGAACAATAATAGACTCCTTAGAAATGAGGATTTTTCTGACAGAGGCCAGAAAAACAAAACTTCTAGACTCTTGTCGGATACTTCATTCCGTTCCTCTTCCTTCCATAGCGCAGTGCATGGAAGTGATAGGTTTGATGGTAGCGGCAATGGACATAGTTCCTTTTGCGCGCATTCATCTAAGACCATTACAACTGTGCATGCTCAGTCAGTGGAATGGGGACTATACAAACTTGTCTCAGAGGATACAAGTAAATCAGAGGACCAGAGACTCACTCCGTTGGTGGCTGTCCCTGGACAACCTGTCACAAGGGATGACCTTCCGCAGACCAGAGTGGGTCATTGTCACGACCGACGCCAGTCTGATGGGCTGGGGCGCGGTCTGGGGATCCCTGAAAGCTCAGGGTCTTTGGTCTCGGGAAGAATCTCTTCTACCGATAAATATTCTGGAACTGAGAGCGATATTCAATGCTCTCAAGGCTTGGCCTCAGCTAGCGAGGGCCAAGTTCATACGGTTTCAATCAGACAACATGACAACTGTTGCGTACATCAACCATCAGGGGGGAACAAGGAGTTCCCTGGCGATGGAAGAAGTGACCAAAATCATTCTATGGGCGGAGTCTCACTCCTGCCACCTGTCTGCTATCCACATCCCAGGAGTGGAAAATTGGGAAGCGGATTTTCTGAGTCGTCAGACATTGCATCCGGGGGAGTGGGAACTCCATCCGGAAATCTTTGCCCAAGTCACTCAACTGTGGGGCATTCCAGACATGGATCTGATGGCCTCTCGTCAGAACTTCAAAGTTCCTTGCTCGGCTCCACCATGGAAGCTACCTTTGAGACGAGACCTTCTTGTTCAAGGTCCGTTCGAACATCCGAATCTGGTCTCACTCCAGCTGACTGCTTGGAGATTGAACGCTTGATCTTATCGAAGCGAGGGTTCTCAGATTCTGTTATCGATACTCTTGTTCAGGCCAGAAAGCCTGTAACTAGAAAGATTTACCACAAAATTTGGAAAAAATATATCTGTTGGTGTGAATCTAAAGGATTCCCTTGGGACAAGGTTAAGATTCCTAAGATTCTATCCTTCCTTCAAGAAGGATTGGAAAAAGGATTATCTGCAAGTTCCCTGAAGGGACAGATTTCTGCCTTGTCTGTGTTACTTCACAAAAAGCTGGCAGCTGTGCCAGATGTTCAAGCCTTTGTTCAGGCTCTGGTTAGAATCAAGCCTGTTTACAAACCTTTGACTCCTCCTTGGAGTCTCAACTTAGTTCTTTCAGTTCTTCAGGGGGTTCCGTTTGAACCCTTACATTCCGTTGATATTAAGTTATTATCTTGGAAAGTTTTTTTTTTGGTTGCAATTTCTTCTGCTAGAAGAGTTTCAGAATTATCTGCTCTGCAGTGTTCTCCTCCTTATCTGGTGTTCCATGCAGATAAGGTGGTTTTACGTACTAAACCTGGTTTTCTTCCAAAAGTTGTTTCTAACAAAAACATTAACCAGGAGATTATCGTACCTTCTCTGTGTCCGAAACCAGTTTCGAAGAAGGAACGTTTGTTGCACAATTTGGATGTTGTTCGCGCTCTAAAATTCTATTTAGATGCTACAAAGGATTTTAGACAAACATCTTCCTTGTTTGTTGTTTATTCCGGTAAAAGGAGAGGTCAAAAAGCAACTTCTACCTCTCTCTCTTTTTGGATTAAAAGCATCATCAGATTGGCTTACGAGACTGCCGGACGGCAGCCTCCCGAAAGAATCACAGCTCATTCCACTAGGGCTGTGGCTTCCACATGGGCCTTCAAGAACGAGGCTTCTGTTGATCAGATATGTAGGGCAGCGACTTGGTCTTCACTGCACACTTTTACCAAATTTTACAAGTTTGATACTTTTGCTTCTTCTGAGGCTATTTTTGGGAGAAAGGTTTTGCAAGCCGTGGTGCCTTCCATCTAGGTGACCTGATTTGCTCCCTCCCATCATCCGTGTCCTAAAGCTTTGGTATTGGTTCCCACAAGTAAGGATGACGCCGTGGACCGGACACACCTATGTTGGAGAAAACAGAATTTATGTTTACCTGATAAATTACTTTCTCCAACGGTGTGTCCGGTCCACGGCCCGCCCTGGTTTTTTAATCAGGTCTGATAATTTATTTTCTTTAACTACAGTCACCACGGTATCATATGGTTTCTCCTATGCAAATATTCCTCCTTAACGTCGGTCGAATGACTGGGGTAGGCGGAGCCTAGGAGGGATCATGTGACCAGCTTTGCTGGGCTCTTTGCCATTTCCTGTTGGGGAAGAGAATATCCCTCAAGTAAGGATGACGCCGTGGACCGGACACACCGTTGGAGAAAGTAATTTATCAGGTAAACATAAATTCTGTTTTTGAGGCCCCCATGTTGCCACTCTTCAGAGGAGAGTCAAAGAGAAGAACAACTTGCAATTGGCCACCTTAAATACCTTTTCTCATGATTGGATGCACCTGTCTATGAAGTTTAATTAATCAGTGCTAGGTAGTTACATGTATTCAAATCGACAAATTTATGCACCTGTCTAATTTTGTTTTGATGCATGTTGCACATTCTGTTAATCCAATAAACCTCATTTAGCTACTGAAATATTACTGTGTCCTTCAGTTATTTGATAGATCAAAATGAAATTGCTGATCCAAACACCCAATTATTTATAAATGAAAATCATGGAAATTGTCAGGGGTGTCTAAACTTTTGCATACAACTGTATGTGTGTGTATGTGTATATATATATATATACATATATATATATATATATATATATATATATATATATATATACATATACATATACATATATGTGTGTGTGTGTATATGTATATTTCTTTTTAATAACACGAGTCCCCAGATCATCATAATTACTATTGGGAATATCACTCCTGCCCTGGAGGAGGCGGCAAACAGCACCACAGCCAAGCTGTTAAATATCACCTCCCACCCCAGTCATTCTCTTTGCCTACGTTAAGAGAAAGGAGGTGGTAAAGTTATGTGTTAGAAAAAAGATTCTTCAATCAAGAGTTTTTTATTTTTAAAGTAGTTCAAGATTGTGCTGCTTTGTTCTAGGGTGTAGCCGTAGTCCATATTAGTCTCTTCAGTAGAGCAGTGGTGGCTTTAGAGCCAACATTTTCCAAAGGGGATACTGTTCAGGAGTCAATGTTCAATACATGCCGCTTGTATCGCCCACACATGCAGTGCCCTGCTGGAGTTACGCTGCAAGACATCGCTTCTCTCATGTCTTCTGCAGTTTCCGATGCATTATCTGCCTTCCCCATGTTGCAGGGGAAGCGCAAGAGGAAAAGTAGACATTCAGTAGGTGAGGTTACTGATGCAGTTGTTGCTATTTCGGATGTTCCCTCCCAGAAGCCTGGAGGATCCTTCGGTAGCATCTGAGGGTGAAATCTCAGACTCTGACATTGTAATTCCTACTACTGATACTGAAATTGTATCCTTCAGGTTTAAGCTTGAGCACCTCCGTCTGTTACTTAAGGAGGTTTTAGCTACATTAGATGACAGCGACACTATGGTCGTAGTTAATCCGTAGAAATCCAGTAAGCTAAACAAATATTTTGAGGTACCTTCCTCGATAGAGGTTTTTCCGGTACCAGACCGAGCTTCTGAGATCATTGCTAAGGAGTGGGAGAGACCGGGTATACCTTTTGCTCCATTTCCTATATTTAAAAAAGTTTCCTATAGCCGACTCTGTCAAGGAGTCTTGGCAAACAGTTCCCAAGGTGGAAGGAGCTGTTTCCACCCTGGCTAAGAGAACTACTATACCCATAGAGGATAGTTGTGCTTTTAAAGATCCTATGGACAAAAAAATTAGAGGGGTTACTTAAAAAGATGTATGTACACCAGGGGTTACAATGGGAACCAGCTCTGAGCATTGCTACCGTCACCAGTGCTGCGGCATATTGGTTTGATGCGTTGTCTGATGCTATTAGGACAGACATTCCCTTGGACGAGATTCAGGATAGGATAAAAGCCCTTAAGTTGGCTAATTCCTTTATTACGGATGCTTCCCTACAGGTTATCAAACTGGGAGCAAAGATTTCAGGTTTCTCTGTTCTAGCCCGCAGAGCCTTATGGTTAAAACCTTGGTCTTCGGATGTATCATCTAAGTCTAAACTTTTAGCAATTCCTTACAATCTCTGATATTACGGGAGGTAAGGGTCATCTTCTCCCTCAGGATTTCAATTTTGTAATTTCAAGTGAAATTCTTCCGCTTCCGCCCCCAAGCTAGAACAGGCTAAACCTTCCTGGAGATCCAATCAGTCTTGGAGTAAGGGAAAACAATCCAAGAAGACTGCCATTGAATCTATGTCAGCATGAAGGGCCTGCCCCCGATCCGGGACTGGATCTTGTAAGGGGCAGACTTTCCTTCTTCGCTCAGGCTTGGGTTCGAGATGTTCAGGATCCCTGGGCAGTAGAGAGAGTGTCCCAGGGATACAAACTAGAATTCAAAAGTTTTCCTCCAAGAGGCAGGTTTCTGCTTTCAAGATTATCTGTAGACCAGACAAAAAGAGGTGTTCTTGTGTCCGGGACCTCTCCGTCCTGGGAGTAATAGTTCCTCTTCCAATGCAGGAACGGGGTCTGGGATTTTATTCCAATCTGTTCGTGGTTCCCAAAAAAGAAGGAACCTTCAGACCAATTTTGGATCTGAAGAGTCTAATCAAATTCCTCAGAGTACCGTCCTTCAGGATGGAAACTATTCATTCCATTCTTCCTTTGGTCCAGGAGGGTCAATTTATGACAACAGTGGATTTAAAGGACGCGTACCTGCATGTTCCCATTCACAGGGATCATCACAAGTTTCTAAGGTTTGCCTTTTTAGACAAACACTTCCAATTTGTGGCTCTTCCTTTCGGTCTTGCAACAGCTCCCAGAATTTTCTCAAAGGTTCTGGGGTCTCTGTTGGCTGTGCTTCAATTACGGGGCATTGCACTGGCTCCCTATGTGGACGACAATCTGGTCCAGGCGCCATCCTTTCAACAAGCAAGGTCACACAAGGAAATGTTATCCTTCCTGCGATCTCACGGGTGGAAGGTAAATCTGGGAAAGAGCTCCTTAGTTCCAAATACAAGGATAACTTTCTTGGGAACCATAATATATTCCCTATCTATGAAGATTTTTCTGACAGAAGTCAGGAAATCAAAGATTTTCGATTCTTGCCTAGCGCTTCAGTCCGCTCCTCGGCCATCAGTGGCTCAGTGCATGGAGGTAATCGGGCTGTTGGTGGTGGTAATGGACATCATCCCGTTTGCTCGTTTCCATCTCAGACCTCTGCAGCTAAACATGCTCAGTAAATGGAACTGAGATTATGCAGATTTGTCTCCTCGAATACTACTGGAGCAGGAGACAAGGAATTCTCTTTAATGTTGGTTGTCTCAGGATCAACTCTCTCGAAACCTGCTTTCGCAGACCCTCTTGGATAATTGTGACAACAGATGCCAGCCTTCTAGGATGGGGAGCAGTCTGGGACTCTCTAAAGGCTCAGGGAGTTTGGACTCAGTCATAGTCATGTTCTACCTATAAACATTCTGGAGCTGAGAGCGATCTTCAATGCTCTTCTGGCCTGGCCCCAGTTAGCCTCGGCCCAGTTTATCAGGTTCCAGTCGGACAACATAACTTTGGTGGCTTACATCAATCATCAGGGAGGAATGAGGAGTTCCTTAGCGATGACAGAGGTAGCCAAGATAATTTGGTGGGCGGAGACCCACTCTTGTTGTCTGTCGGCGATCCACATCCCAGGGGTGGATAACTGGGAGGGGGACTTCCTAAGCAGACAGACCTTTCACCCGGAGGAGTGGGAACTTCATCCGGAAGTGTTTTCCAGTCTGATTCTCAAATGGGGTCATCCTGAATTGGATCTCATGGCATCTCGTCAGAATGCCAAGCTTCCGAGGTACGGCTCGAGGTCAAGGGACTCTTAGGCGGTATTGATAGATGCCGTGGCGGTGCCTTGGAATTTCAGTCTTGCATACCTATTTCCTCTGTTTGCTCTTCTTCCTCGAATCAAGCAGGAGAGGGCGTTGGTGATTCTCATTGCACCGGCTTGACCGCGCAGGATTTGGTATGCAGACCTGGTGGGAATGTCATCTCTTCCCACCTTGGAGACTTCCGTTAAGGAAGGACCTTCTACTTCAAGGGCCCTTTCTTCATCCAAATCTAGTTTCTCTGAAGCTGACTGCGTGGAGATTGAATGCTTAATTTTTTCCAAGCGGGGGTTTTCTGAGTCGGTCATTGAGACCATGATTCAGGCTCGTAAACCTGTGACTAGAAAGATTTACCACAAGATATGGCGTAAATATTTATATTGGTGTGAATCCAAGGGTTTCTCTTGGAGCAGAGTTAGGATTCCTAGAATTCTGTCGTTTCTCCAAGAAGGTTTGGTGAAAGGATTATCGGCTAGTTCCCTAAAGGGTCAAATTTCTGCCTTGTCTATTTTGTTACATAAACGTCTGGCGGATGTACCAGATGTAAAATCATTTGGTAAGGCCTTGGTCAGGATCAGTCCTGTGTTCAAACAAGTTATGCCTCCCTGGAGTCTTAATTTAGTTCTTAAAGTTCTTCAAGGGACTCCGTTTGAGCCCATGCATTCCTTAGATATTAAGTTATCTTGGAAAGTTTTGTTTCTGGTTGCTATTTCATCTGCTCGTAGAGTTTCAGAGCTCTCAGCGTTACAGTATGAGTCTCCTTACCTTATTTTTCATTCGGATAAGGTAGTGTTACGTACAAAATTAGAGTTTCTCCCTAAAGTAGTTTCTAATCTGAACATTAATCAGGAGATTGTGGTTCCTTCATTGTGTCCTAATCCTCCTTCTCAGAAGGAAAGGCTTCTGTACAATTTAGACGTGGTACGTGCTTTAAAATTCTACTTACAGGCGACTAAGGATTTTCGTCAGTCTTCTGCTTAGTTTGTGGTTTTCCCCTGGAAAGCGTAAGGGACAGAAAGCTTATGGCTACTTCTTTCTTTTTGGCTGAAGAGTATCATATGTTAGGCCTATGAAACTGCTGGGCAGCTTCCTCCAGAGAGAATTACTGCTCATTCCACGAGGGCTGTGTCTTCTTTATGGGCATTCAAAAATTAAGCTTCTGTCGAACAGATTTGCAAAGCTGCAACTTGGTCCTCTCTTCACACTTTTTCAAAATTCTACAAATGTAATACTTTTGCCTTGGCTACGGTCGTCTTTGGGAGAGAGGCTCTTCAAGCAGTGGTGCCTTCCGTTTAGGTTTCTGGTCTTGTCCCTCCCTTATCATCTGTGTACTCTAGCTTGGGTATTGATTCCCAATAGTAATTATGATGATCCGTGGACTCATCGTGTTATTAAAAAGAAAATTTATGCTTACCTGATACATTTATTTCTTTTTTGACGCGATGAGTCCACGGCCCGCCCTGTTCTAGAGACAGGTTGTTAATTTGTTATAAATTTCAGACACCTCTGCACCTTGTTGCTTCCTTTCTCTCCTTTACTTCGGTCGAATGACTGGGGTGGGAGGGAAGGGAGGTGATATTTAACAGCTTGGCTGTGGTGCTCTTTGCTGCCTCCTGCAGGGCAGGAGTGATATTCCCAATAGTAATGATGATGATCCGTGGACTCATCATGTCAAAAAAGAAATACATTTATCAGGTAAGCATACATTTTCTTATGTACTCTGTGAAAAGCATTACTGGGCTAAAAAGAAGCTGCACCCAGGTGATAAATCGCCATAGAACAGGCTAACAATGGTATTGAGATGGTTGTTCATTCCTGTGAGTGTGCTTCTCTCTGTATATATGTAGTCTCCCTAAGAGAAAAAGGGGCAACCAGACGTGGACTCCTTGCTCAGTGTGCTTAGAGGAATACTGCTACACCTCACTGATGAGGCCCAATGAAGGCCGAAACGATCATCTAGGGTTTCTGTGTTCCTTGTTCAGAGAGGAATTGCCTGGTATTTCGGCGCTGGACTGAACGTAATAGGTAGGATCAGACTGATATACTACAGGAAAGTTCTACTCTGTGAAAAGTATTACTGGGCTAAAAATTAGCTGCACCCAGGTGGTAAATCGGCAGAGAACAGGCTAACAATGGTATTGAACCAGTTGTTTGTTCCTGTGAGTGTGCTTCTTTCTTTATGTATGTATGTATGTGTGTATATATATATACAGTGTGTGTGTGTATATATATATATATATATATATATATATATATATATATATATATATATATATATATATGTATATGTGTGTGTGTGTATATGTGTATATATATATAAAAACCCATCAGTTGTACAGTGTTACCCTCCAATGGTCATCTGCCCGGGTGCCAACATGCAGTCAATATTCCAAAAGAAATGGTCGCACTCTCAGGTCTTTTAGTGAAAAATCGTGGTAAATTTTAATGAAACGTTTTCGGGGTATTCTTCCCCATCATCAGCATAAACATACAGTGCATCAAACAAACTTAAATAGAAGCCTATTGCTCGTTAAACATAAATCAAAAATACCTGTGTGTGAAGATTTCTCAGTGTGGTGGCGCCAAACAGTGTGTGTGTGGACCGCATGTTTGCGTTCCACTATGTGAACCGGAAGTGTTAAGTGCAGTATTGTATCCGGTATCCTCATTTCTATACAAAGCTTATAATGTTATAATATCGATACAAACTTACTGTGTTAATAAATTACGTTACTAAAGTATGTAATAGTGTTTCAAACTCTGTGCCTTTATTGACAGTGTAACTTATTCTACGTATTGTTACAATTGCGTGAATTTATTAAGCCGGTGCCTCCTGCACTGCTCATAGGCTCATATATATGTATGTGCATTGTTCCCTATTATCTAAATTACATCTCCCTTACTGTAGTGCTACTATTGTTCGTTATGATGATCTCTGTGACAGGTTCTATAGAGTTCGCTGTCATCTTCTAGTTGTCATAGGAACCATTTGTTCTGCCGGTTCTACTTGGGCGGATGGATCTATTGGTTTACCTAGTTCAGATTTACCACTATTCTATGGCCAGTATGCATTACCTTCATGTCTCACTATTAACATGATTTTTTGGACTTCATTCATTTACATATCACTTGTACTTGTCCTGGAATGTGCTTGTTAGAGGGGCTAAAAGTATTCTCTGGCACTTATTGTATGTAGTATATGTATATCATCTTAAGTATCGTATATGTTTTCCTAGGCTGTCTTTATAGATTATGTAATTGATGCCCTCCTATGGACCTAGATACCAGTAAAGGAAAATAAAATCATCTAACCATTTAGCATGGGTAAAAATACAAAATTATTAGTAAAACATAAGAAATATATAGAAACTAAAAATAAGAAATAGCAACCTAACTGCTGTTGCTACATTACACACTTAGCTCTAGTAATGTATAATTGGTATTGATTTTGTTCTAAATTATATCTATCTCTCTTGTGCCTGTATACACATTACATATATTATATACATCTTAGCTCTCTTAGTATGTATTAGAGAAAGCTATTGTTGCCCTGTTAGTCCATATAGTTACTCCGTGTCAAATTTCTATATAGTGATGTCCATCCTTAATTGAATCTTTGAGTTCATCATAGTTGGACAGTCCTAGTGCAGTGTCCCTATTTTTTGGTGTTGGCACAAACTGACCCTTGGACGTATGGGATGTCATCCTCAATTGGATGGTTGATGTCGTCTCTGTCATGGTTATATATCCATGGTTCCTAGACCTGTGTCTTTTCTGATGTTCCTGTCGGTTATTCTCTGCACGCTAAGATTGTCACCTTAGATTGGTGCAGATGGATCATCTCTGTGTGGTTGCCATGGATTTAAAGGAAGCTCCGTATTTTAAGTCTGCATGAGAACTTGTTGGCAATTGGCATTAATATACCGAGTGATGTTGCATTGGAGGAATCATTACCATGACTCCCCCAACGCCAGGTAGTGCACCCTGCGCTGAATGGTCTACCCCCCAAGAGGCCTGACCCTCAGTGCATTGTCACATATTACTCAAGGTGTAATTGCCATGCCCCAGTATGTGTCTCGGCTTAAATGAGCGCTTTAAAATCCGGAGGTGAGTTTAACCCTCCTGGGGCTACCGTGCCCAATCTATATATCCATTCAGCTTCTCTTCTAAGCAGGGCCTTATTTCTGTCACCACCCCTATCAAGGGGGGGGATATGATCAATCAGGATATATCTGATAGTGGACACCTGGTGTCTCATATCGGCACAGTGTCTGGCCACCGGTTGGTCCGATCCTCCTTGTTCTAATGCCAGCCGTATTGCCCGTCTGTGGTTAGCCATCCTATCGCGGAGTGTTCCGCTCGTCTTGCCCACGTAGAACCGGGCACATGGACAGAATAATAGGTAAACTACAAATGTTGTAGTGCAGGATATTGAGTGCTTGATCTTGAATACTTTATTCGTGTGAGGATGGTGAAAGTTTTTAGTTGTTATGAGACCATTACATGTTGTGCACCCTAGGCACCTGTATGAACCTTTGATGTTAGTATGGGCAGTATCCATGTAACTTGATTTAGGGTCTGTGCGTACCAAGCTGTCCTTAAGGTTAGTTCCCCTCCGGTATGCTACCATTGGTGTCAGGTTGTGCGTGAAGGTCAATTTAGGGTCAGACTGCACTATTGGCCAGTGTTCTCTTAGTATGTTACCAGCTTGTGTGGTGTTAGGTGAAAACGTTGTTGCCATTATCAATTTGTTCAGCTTCTCTGTCAGATTCCCCTTATGTATCAGGCTGTCCTGAGAGTGTGGAAGGACTTGTTTTAGGGTACTGTCAAGTATCTGTTGCTTGTATCCCCGCTGTAAGAATTTGTCTCGCATGAGCTGTAGCTGTGAGACCCCTGTGGCTCTGTTTGAATTATTCCGCATTACTCTAGTCATCTGTGATTTGACTATCCCTTTTAATAGGGCTGGGGGGTGACAGCTTGTTGCACTTAAAATGGAATTTTTATCAGTAGGCTTGCTGTAGAGTGTGGTGCCTAAGGAATTACCATCTATGTAAATAGTGAGGTCTAGGAATTGTATCTCTTTATGGTGGTGCGTGATCTTGAATCTCACTGGTGTAGGGGTATTATTCCATTTCATAAACCACTCTGACAGCGCCTGTTGTCCGCCACGCCACACCATGAACACATCATCGATGTATCTTGCGTAGTAAACAACCTGCGATGTGTCAGTGCTCCATAGGAATTGGTTTTCAAATTGAGACATATATATATTGGCATACGATGGGGCCATGTTGGACCCCATCGCAGTGCCTGTAAGTTGCAAATAAAAAGATGTCTCAAAGCGAAAGTAGTTCCTAGTGAGGCAGTATTCCATTAGTGTCAAAAAATAGTCAATGGGGGGTCCCTCATATAGTGTACTGTCTATGAGGTGTTGTTTGGTAGCCATGAGTCCTGTGTCATGAGGGATGATAGTGTAGAGACTGTTGACATCCAGGGTGACCAGGATGTCTCCAGTCTCCACACGCACATCCCTCATCTTCCTAATGAGGTCATTAGTGTCTGAAATGAATGATCTGACAGTCTTGACAATGGGTTGGAGGAAAATATCTATTACTTGTGCCACTGGCTGTGTAAGTGATTGTACTGCGGAGACTATGGGTCGCCCTGGTGGGTGCTGTAGGGTTTTGTGTATCTTTGGGGTGGTGTATAGTATTGGGATTCTTGGATGTGTTGTAGTGCAGTATTCAAAGAGTTGTTCCGTTAGGTATCCTTGTTCAAATCCTAGTTTAAGGATACCATCCAGTTCTTTCTTGTATTTGACCGTAGGGTCACCTGGTAACTTGCTATAAGTGTTGTTGTCAGTCAATTGCTTAAGTATGTCTTCTTTGTAATCCTCATAGTCCATCAGGACTATTGCCCCACCTTTATCCGCAGGGCGAATGACCAGAGCATGGTCATTTTGTAAGGTTTTAATAGCTGCTCTTTCAGTGTTTGTGAGGTTGTGTCTCCATTTGTTGGACTTATTATGTGTTTCCATATCTTGTGCTACTAGCCTCATAAATGTCTTGGTGCTAGCACTACTGTTTGTTGGCTCAAATGTACTGGGTTTTTTGCACTTATGGATAGGATTAGTAAGTTCTGGTGTTATTGGGGCGTTCTGAAAATATTCTTTAATTTTCATTGTGCGATTCAATTTATACAAGTCCAATTTAAGGTCCATTTCATTAGTTTTATGACTTGGTATAAACGATAGACCTTTATTGAGCATGGAGCTCTCTGCTGCTGTAAGAGCATGCCTACTAAGATTGATCACTATATCCTCCGTCTGTTGCGGCGTGTGGGTCTGTGTCTGTCCCCTTGCCCTCCTAATGTGTGGTCTAGAGTGCCTCCCCCTCCTCTGCGTGACCTCGTGGTAACCCCTAAAAAATGATGATCTGGGGTGGATATATATACACACACACGCACTTGATGATGCTGAAAAAAAATTGTTCAGATAGGCTTTCCTGTGACTGTTTTATTAATATATTGAACCTTCACGCTAGATCTGGTCTAAGTTCTATGAAATCTGAGCGATCATGTGGAGCCACATTCACTGTTTGCAGTTCTTAACAATATTACACTTTTTTGACGGAATGGTTTGATGTTTTGCATTTTTCATACATTCATTGTGAAGATCTTTAGAAAAAGTGATAAAATTATTTATCTTATTGTTGATTATTTGTTATATCACATTATTATAATAAATAGAAGGGAAATTGTTTATCAATCAGCATTGCTATATGAGGGAATTATCTATTTTCAAGTTATGCACTGTCTAGCTTGTGAAACATGTGCTCGGTAGCTAAAGTGTGATTTGATAGTACAGCATGTCCCTGGAACTCAGGGGTTTGTAGAGAGGAAAATATATTTATTAAGTTGCCATGGAAATGGCTGAACTTCTGTTAGTGTATTAAGACCTTCCCTTGTTTGAGAAGACCTTGTGATGTGATGCATTACGTTCCTAAGGATTATGTTTCTTCTTTTAGCTTGCCTTTTATTACTGCTGGCAATGTTGTCGTACTCTTGCTAAGGTTTTTTTAAAATATCTCTTACAGTGGCCAGTTCACCAACCAATATGGCTTTATGATGCTGTAGTTTACGGCAGTGTTAGAGTAACTATTTATTTTCTCACATAATTTTGGGATATTATGATTGATGTATTGTGTGTTTTTAACCTCAAAACGTATTGAGCTAATTTCTTTCCTTAATATATACCCTTCCCCTTCATAACAGTTTAATTTCTGTTCTACCTACTTTGAGTACAGAAGCATGGGCTTCAATTGTTCTCTAGCTTGAGTTTTTTGTGATTACTTGAGTATGGTCCCTTTTCTTGCTCCCATTTGTGCAGGCCCCCAACACATAATCATATCCCTAATATTCATTCCAATGAACTATTGAACTGTGGCTGTGCTCTAAGCGTTTGTAAAACCTTAAGGGACAGTGTTTCTTATGGGGACAGGCAAGGAATTAAAAATGGTTAGCAGTGATTATTATCATGGTTACTATTATCTTGCTGGACCATTACTGTGATATCTAATGCTCATGTATACTGTGATACCCTGCTCTGGATATAACCTTGATACACCTCCAAGATGCATACTCCATTATACAAAGGAATGAAAAACCGCACCAAATCTTAATCTCTTCTCCAAGGCGCAGACAGTGGATGCCACCCCATCTATGACCTCTAAAAGTACAATGCTAAATATATAAAATATCATGCAATTAATATTATCTAACTTGATTATAGGCAATCCTGCCTTGTGTACATAAGTATTAGATTTACTGCTGTTTCTAATATATTCACATATTGCTATATATACATAAATCTTGAAAACAGTACTCGCAGAGCTTAAAAAAATGCACATTTTATGTGACACACAGCTTATGCACTCAATCGAATAAATTTGCAAACAAAACATGCCCCCGTATTGATCATAAAAAAGGTAACAAAGCAACAGTACTACTCAAATTAGTACTGTATCTTAGACTCTATGCTGTTAGTAGTGGTCCTACTGACAGTTATAAACTAAGCAGGTTTCTCCATGATAATTAAAGCATTGTTGCATAAAGCTGTGCAGGTAAATACCTCCATGTGGAGAAAGACTCTATAACAGTGTTTTCCAACTCCATTCCTCATGATCCTTAACAGGCCACATATGTATTATATCTTAACTAGAGCACAGATGAACTGATTATTTCACCTGTGCTCTAGTTAAGATATAATGAATATGTGCCCTGTTAAGGGTCCTGAGGACTGGGTTTGGGAAACACTGCTCTATAAAATAATAGAGCTTTCATCACAACAAAAAAGGCCCATGTCGAGGCTTAATTTAAAGAGCACGTTCGTGCACTTAGAGAAGGCCTCAGACGAGACCCCCACAGCGTCACACATGATATCATGGTACATAGTGGCCCCCACACAAAACTCCTGATGGAGAATCTTACTGCCACACACCAAACCAGTGGTGGGAACCAAAGACATATTGGGTGCATAAATGCTTATAAAAGTTGGTTCCCTACTGTCTTTCTCACCCCTCACTGGCTGCCCACTCTACCTTATCCCTTCACATCTAAAACCTTCTCCGTCTTCCACCCTCATTCTAGCTCTTACTCACACCTTCAACCTTTCCCTTTGTACCGGTTCATTCCCATCTTCTTTCAAGCACACAAAGATCACTCCCATACTAAAAAAAAAAAAAACTCTCCCTTGACCCTAATTCTCCTGCAAACTCACTGCTTCCACTAACCTCAAAATTCCTGGAAAAACTAATCTTGAACCGCCTAACCCACTTCCTGTCCTCCCAACTCCTCACTTGACCCCCTGCAATCTGACTTCTTTCCCAAACACTCAACTGAGACTCCCCTCACCAATGTTACTAACAATTTTCTTTCTGCTAAAGGTAATGGCCACTACTCTATACTTAACTATCTTGATCTCTCAGCTGCCTTAGACACCATTAACCACCCCTCCTCCTACAGACTCTCAGCTCTCTTGGTCTCTGTGACACTTCCCACTCTTGGATCCACTCTTCTCTTTCTAACAGGTTATTTGTGTCATTTGCTGGCAACTCCTCTTCAATGCCTCTGTTAATTGGAGTACCCCAAGACTCTGTCCTTGGTCCTCTACTATTCTCTAGTTATACCTTTCATCTTAATATGAGAAGAGTCCAAGGCTTCATTCCTTACTTGTGGGAAATACTGAACCTGGCCACCAGGAGGAAGCAAAGACACCACAGCCAAAGGCTTAAATACCTCCCCCACTCCCCTCATCCCCCAGTCATTCTTTGCCTTTCCTCACAGGAGGTTGGCGGAGAAGTGTCAGAAGATACAAAGTAGTTCCTTATGTAGGGTAGTACTCTTCAAAATGGGACTGGAGTTTTAAGTAGTCTTGTCAGCCCCTCAGTGAGAGCATAGGCGAATGTTAGAGTCTGGAGATGCAGGGAGAGTCTTTCTGCGAACCCATCCAGACTCAAAATTAACAGCTCCTAAGCAATCAGTGTTGACGAGTTTCACTGCCTGCTTCTATCACTCAAGTCCATGTCAGGAGTGATGCTACAAGACTGTCTAACTTGAGTGGCCGTGTTTCTGTTCCACGGCATAGATTCTGGTAAGATAGTTTCATTTTTTTATACACATTTGATAACGCAAGAAGACAAGGTCACAGTGTGACTCCTTTTATCTGAATGGAATCAAGGGTTAATGTCTTCGGAAGGGGATTATTGAACAGAAGGGATTAATCACATATTTTTAAAATCGTGTTTATGCTGTGACATGTGTGAGATGTGGCTCAGGCAGTGTTGGAACACAAGCTATGTAGGAATCTGATACGTTGGAGGGTACTCCCCTTTACCTAAAGCTGCCTGTCTATATTGTGAGGAGGCCACGGTATACCCGCCTGCTCAATTATGTTCCACATGCCTTGATAAAGTAATCTTATCAAAGAAAGCTAATATGTTTAGTACTGCTGAGCTTTCTACCGCTGAGGAGTCTCCGTCCCGTGAGGTGCGCACCCTTCATTCATCTCCTAATACACATGCAGCTTCCCGTAGCACTTCTATTCCTCCATCTGTAGGGGCACTTTTACCGCCAGACTTTACTGAACAGTTACAGGTGGCAGTGTCTGTCTGCAACCTTTAGTGCTTTACCTCGCACTGCTAAGCTCAAGCGAAAGGTGAAATATTGCTATCCTTCCCAGGGGTCATCTACTGGCTTATTGGATTTATCTGATACAAGATTATCCGATGATGAAGACGCCTCTGATACTTCAGAGGATGCTCTTTCTGGGTCGGAATCTGCTTCCTCTGAGCCTCCAGCTGCGGAGGAACCAGACTTTAGATTTAGGATTTAACACTTACGCTTTCTGCTAAAGGAGGTATTGGCTTCTTTGGAGGTTCCAGAACCTAAATTACCTGAGGAACCTTGCATTCCTAAGTTAGATAAGGTCTACGAGGACAGGGTTGTACCACAGACTTTCCGTGTTCCCGTAAAGATGGCGAACATTATTAAGAATGAATGGGAAAGACTCGGTTCATCTTTTTCCCCTTATTCTTCCTTTAAGAAATTGTTTCTGGTTCACTCTCAGTTGGAGTTGTGGGGTTCTGTCCCTAAGGTACACGGTTCTATCTCCACGCTTGCTAAACGCACTACTATCCCACTTGAGGATAGTTTGTCGTTTAAAGAGCCCATGGATAAGAAGCTGGAAACTCTATTAAGAAAAATGTTTCAGCATACGGGATATTTATTTTAACCAGCAGCGGCTGTTGCTGCGGTTGCGGGAAAGATTATTTTTGGTCCAGGCATGGACTTTATCATATACACGGTTTACTGGAGGCAAGGGTGCCTTTTTACTGCTGGATAAGACGAACAAGCCTAAGGGACAAGGTCCTAATTTTCGTTCCTTTTGTTCGGACAAATCCCAACGTCAGCAGCCCTCTGCAAAGCAGGAGCAGTCCAAGGGAACTTGGAAACCTCCTCAGTCCTGGAATAAATCCAAGCAGAATAAGAAGCCCGCTGAGTCAGTCGTCATGAAGGGGCAGCCCCCAGTCCGGCTTTGGATCTGGTAGGGGGCAGACTGTCACTCTTTTCAGAAGCTTGGTTTGGGGATGTGCAAGACCCGTGGGTACTGGAGGTCATCGCTCGGGGATACAGGATAGGTTTCGAGTCTCATCCTCCCAGGAACAGATTCCTCTTATGAAACCTGTCTTCAAGGTCAGAAAAGAGAGAGGCTTTTCTAGGGTGTGTGAGGGATCTCTCCGCCCTGGGGGTCATTGTACCGGTACCTCCAGCAAAGAGAGGTCTGGGATACTACTTAAACCTGTTTGTGGTCCCAAAGGAAGGAGGGTACTTTTCATCCAATTCTGGACCTAAAGTGTTTAAACAAATTCCTGTCTGTCCCCTCGTTCAAGATGGAGACAATAAGGTCCATTCTTCCTTTAGTCCAAGAAGGACAATTTATGACCACGATAGACCTGAAGGATGCCTACCTTCACGTCCCTATACACAAGGAACACTTCAAGTTACTAAGATTTGCGTTCATGGACCTGCACTTCCAGTTCATTGCACTTCCGTTTGGTCTAGCTACTGCTAGTTTACGTAGGTTCTAGGGGCTCTGCTCGCAGTGGCTTCACACTTAGACAATATTTTGATTCAATCACCATCCTGACATCTGGCAGAGGACCATTCGAAAACTCTCTTTTTTTTCTTCTTCGATCACATGGATGGAAGATAAACTTAGAAAATAGTTCTCTTATTCCCGGTACCAGGGTGGAGTTCCTGGGTACTATTATAGATTCCATATCTATGAGGATATTTTTTACAGACCAGAGACGTTACAAGCTAACTTCCAATTGTCTTGCCCTCCAGACCCCCTTCCTTCTATCTGTGGCTCGGTGTATGGATGTATTTAGACTCATGGTGTCCTGCATGGACATCATCACCTTTGCCAGATTCCATCTCAGACCTCTTCAGCTGTGCATACTGAGACGGTGGAATGGCAATCATTCAGATATGTCTCAACAGATTTCTCTAGACATTTGTTCGAGAGAATCGCTCTCCTGATGGCTTTGTCCAGGTCACTTATCCCAAGGGATGTCCTTCTTGAGACCATCCTGGGAGATTGTGACTACGGACGCCAGTCTCTCAGGATGGGGAGCTGTTTGGGGTGCCAGGAAGGCACAGGGCCTGTGGACTAGAGAGGAATCCCTCCTCACGATTAATATCTTGGAACTTCGAGCGATCCTCAATCCTCTGAAGGCTTGGCCCCTTCTGGGTTTGACCCAGTTTATCAGATTCCAATCGGACAACATAACCTCGGTGGCTTACATCAACCATTAGGGGGGAACGTGAAGCTCCCTAGCAATGGGGGAAGTATCTCAGATTCTGGAGTGGGCAGAGGCCCACAGCTGTTCGCTGTCAGCAATCTACTTTCCGGGTGTGGACAACTTTGAAGCGGATTTACTCAGCAGACAATCCTTTCATCCGGGGAATGGTCTCTCCATCCCGAAGAATTTGCGGAGATATGCAACAGGTGGGGGACGCCGGAGATAGATCTCATGGCATATCGTCTTAATACAAAGCTACCCAGATATGGGTCGAGGTCCAGGGATCCTCAGGCAGGGCTAATAGATGCATTAGCAGTGCCTTGGAGGTTCAGGCTAATCTACATTTTTCCCGCCGTTACTACTCTTCCCTCGTGTAGTGGCCCGCATCAAGCAGGAGTCGGTGATACTGACTGCTCCATCGTAGCCGCAAAGGATGTGTTGTGCGGATCTAGTGGGGATGTCATCTTCTGCATGGAGGTTACCTTGTTGCAGGGATCTGTTAGAACAAGGTCCTTTTGCTGACTGCGTGGAGATTGAACGCTTAGTCCTAGCCGAGAGAGGTTTTTCTGAGAGAGTTATTGATACTCTCATTCAAGCCCGTAAGCCAGTTACTCTTCGCATCTATCATAAGGTGTGGTGGACCTACTTATTCTGGTGTGAAGAGCGTGGATTTCCCTGGCATAAGGTCCTTTCTTTTCTCCAGGATGGTCTGGAGAAGGGCCTTTTGGCTAGCTGTCTTAAGGGACAGATTTGGGCCCTATCTGTTTTACTGCACAAGGGGCTCGCTGAGCTTCCAGACGTCTAGTCCTTTGTTCAGGCTCTGTCTAGATTCAGACCTGTGTTTCGACCTAGCGCCGCTCCTTGCAGCTTAAATCTTGTTCTTAAGGTTTTGCAGAGGGCTCTGTTTAAGCCTATGCACGGCCTTGACATTAAATTATCTTGGAAGGTTCTCTTTTAGCTGGCTATTGCCTTGGCACGCGGAGTATATGAGATGGCTGCCTTGCAATGTGAGCCCTTTACCTAGCATTCCATGCTGATAAGGCTGTTCTTCGAACTGGGTTAGGTTTTCTTCCTAAGATTGTTTCTGATCGCAACATCAATCAGGAGATAGTTGTTCCTTCCTTGTGTCCTAGCCCTTCTTCTTCGAAAGAGCGGTTACTTCATAATTTGGATGTGGTTCGGGCCTTGAAGTTCTATCTTCAAGCCACTAAGTAGTTTAGACAGACTTCTTCTTTGTTCGTTGACTTTTCTGGGAAGCGTAAGGGGCAGAAAGCCTCGTCCACTTCCTTGTCTTTTTGGTTGAGGAGCATTATTTGCTTAGCTTATGAAACAGCGGGACATAAGTCTCCTCAGAGGATTAAGGCTCATTCTACTAGAGCAGTGGCCTCATCTTGGGCCTTCAAGAATGAGGCATCTATGGAGCAGATTTGTAAGGTGGCTACCTGGTCCTCCTTATGTACCTTTTCAAAATTTTACAAGTTTGACGTTTTTGCTTCGGCTGAAGCATCTTTTGGTATATAGGTTTTGCAGGCTGTGGTGCCCTCAGTAGGGTCCGCCTCTCGTTTTTACCCTCCCATTTAATTTTGTCCTCTAGAGCTTGGGTATATGCTTACCATATAATTTCCTTTCCATCTGTATGAGGAGAGTCCACGGCCCCCGCCCGTTTTTCTCCGTTGGGCGAACCAAAATTTTTTGTTCTTCTGGCACCATTTATACCTTGATATTTCTCCTACTGTTCCTTGTTCACTCGGCAGAATGACTGGGGGATGAGGGGAGTGGGGGAGGTTTTTAAGCCTTTGGCTGGGGTGTCTTTGCCTCCTCCTGGTGGCCAGGTTCAGTATTTCCCACAAGTAAGGAATGAAGCCGTGGTTTCTCCTCATACAGATGGAAAGGAAATTATCTGGTAAGCATAATTTATGTTTTTTCGCTGGGTAACTTATCAACATGTCCATGTTCAGTGCTGCAGAATTTTGTGGCGCTTTATAAATAAAGTATTAGTATAATAAAAAAAAGGATAATAGGCAAAATGCCCTGGTGCCGTAAATTACTGCCAATTTCAGGGGCATCCTCTGAGACGACACCACTTGACGATATATATGTATGTGTAAAATATATATATATATATATATATATATATATATATATATATATATATAAAAAAATGCACACACTGTATATAATATACCACAAAAAGTATTATTTTATTGCCCTTTACCACATCAGGCAAGTATCCCCACTTGCTTTTTACCAGAATTATTCTGTATACACTGTCAATTTACCAGAGAATTATGGGTAAGAGTTTCTAATTATATATATATATATATATATATATATATATATATATATATATATATATATATTATTGCCAATCAAAGGGAACAGCCATGGGCTTGAATGTTGCCCCTTCCTTTGCCAACCTCTATATGGAGTACTATGAGGAGGAAATTATGCAGGTCTTCCAAAGAAAATAAGTTATTACATTGCTACATTGATGATCTCTTTATTATCTGGGCTGGCAAGTGATATACTACGAAACTGGTTTCAGGAATTAAACGAATTAAAGCATCCTATCCAATTTAAAATATCTTAGTCAAGTTAAAGTAGAATTTCTGAACCTATGCATATACAAAGATGGAGCTGGTCTAGGAACTTCATTATATCAAAAACCGACGGACAGGAATTCAGTATTGCATGCACATAGCTGCCACCCAATGTCTCTTCTTAGAGCCATCCCTCAAGGCCAAATGACAAGAGTCAATAGAAACAACAGTGACAAAGAACAAATGAGAATACAACTACATGACATGGCAAGCAAATTTATGGCAAGGGGGTATAAATGGCAGTATCTCTCAGAATGCATAAATGAACAGGACAACCCCAAGAACCAGAGGGTGAAAGATGATACCAAACGCATGACCTTTGTGACTAAATATTGTCCCGATACCAAAAGCATCGGACATAATATAAAAACTCATTGGCACATTATCCAGAGTGACCCAACACTACCCTTTGGAGAGTGGGGTAGTCCAAGAGTGGGTTTCAAAAGGAACCGGAACTTAAAGGACCAATTGATGTTGACCGATCCTAAACATTGTTATGAAAAGAATACATGACTAAAAAATACCAAGGAAGGTTATTTCCGTTGTATAGGATGCACTACATGCCATGCTATGATTCTAGGTTCCTCATTCCGCCATCCTGATATGAATCAAAAATTTAATATTCAATACAATCTAACATGTACAACACCTTTTGTAGTCTATATGATCAATTGCCCATGTGGGCTATTTTACGTAGGCAAAACGGTAGATGATGCCCGCACCCGTATGGCCAACCACAGGTCAGCCATCAGAATGGCGATAAAGAACAAAAGCAGTGACCAATCGGTGGCACACCATTTCTTCACCAGTGGACACACGGTACAGGACCTTAGGTTCAAGTTAATTAATCATGTGCCCATACTCCCAAGGGGAGGAGACAGACAAAGTAAATTACTTCAAATAGAATCAAAATGGATCTTCAAACTGAACACCTTACATCCAAAGGGATTGAACATGAGCCTGGACTGGCACTGTTTCCTGTATTAGGATGGGCCCCACTACTAAGGACTGCTATGGCGACGAGAGTCCTCTTCTCCTACAAAATTTAGGGTGGATTTGAGGATGAATTTCCTATTCAGGACCTTTCTAATATACGGACTGTAGGCTATTAGTGCCAGTTATATGTAAGTCCAGAGTCCATCCCTTATATGAGAGTCCACCTTCCAATTAGATGCAGCCCACTTGGTGCCTTTCATCTCCTGTTCCTTTTATCCCTCAATTTTATTCCTTTCTCCTTTTTCTTTTCTTCTTTTCTCTCTTTTTATTTCTTTACTTCACTTTTATTCTTTCTCTTCTTTTTCTTTTTCTTTCTCTTGATTCTTTTTTTCTTTCACTTCTTTTTCTTTCACTTACTTTGTCACTTGTTTTATTTCTTTATTGTTTATTATTTTCATTTATTTAATTATGATTATTTATCACCAGTATCTATCTCATTCTTTTTATTCTTCTTATTTTTATTTTTTATTTTATTATTTTTAGTCTTATCACTATATTTTATTTCATTGTAGTTTACATTTTATTTTACTTTATGCTTAGTTCATTTCTCTAGTTTCCTTTCGTTAATTTGAGTTATTTGTTGCTTAGGCCTATGGTATCTATTTATGTTTTTTCCCTTAGTATCTGTCTACGGGACGTTGTAAGGTTGTAAAGTGGTTGTCATGACTACATGCCGCTAAGCGCATCGGCAGCTCCTATGCCTATAGCTTATTTAGTTAAAGTTTGTTTCCTTCTGACTGGTGGTTGCTATAGCAACGACGCAAGGCACATGGGGCAGGTCTCCTTTCTATGATGCCATCAGCAAGTGGCTGGATATACGCTTCACCGCGATAGTCCCGTTGTACCTTGTGCCGCTGCAGGTAGGATTACCATAGTCTTAGAATCGCTAGAAAAGCGTTGATGCCATAAATTTAGTATTCGTTTGAATAATGATATGCCGAATATACAATATAGGTGATTGTTGATATAGGTCTATGCTCCTTACTGATAACTTAACTATCCAATATGCACTGTAATTTTGCACTGTTTTCTCACGTAAGTTTATGCTCACTAGATGTCATAAGACTAATATGATGTATATATTTTTACAAGGATGTATTAGCACTTTGAAAAATGTTCAGATTGTTTATTTTGGAAGTGTTGAATCTGGAAAGGTTTTGTTTATGCGTCACTATGGTTACGATTTTGGCGCAATTTCTCACTGGGGGTGGGGTTTACACTGTTTAAATAGTCATTTGAATTGTGTGTTTGTCTGAAGAAGGGGAGTGTGTCCCCGAAATGTCACGCTCTAAGGATTAAAGTGCCTCCTTCTGTCCTTATATTTAACTGTTGGCACCCTGGCAGTTGGAATTGGGGTGAGAGTGCTCTCTCTTAACATTATGTGTGTGTGTGTGTGTGTGTATATATATATATATATATATATATATATATGTGTGTGTGTGTGTATGTATGTATATATAAATCCAATTCACAGGTGCACTCACTAAAACTTCTTAAGCAACAGCCAGGGTGCTGCGTGCAAAAACATATAAGAATCATTTTATCCTCTTTAAGAAGAAAACACTGCACTCACCGGTCTTGAGAATGATATAATTTATTCACAATCTCATCACATTAGCTTATAGCTGCATAATAACCCCCAGACATTTCGGTACCGCACTGGCACCTTTCTCAATGTTTTTTTCTTCAGTATCTCCAAATGTTCCCTAACAACTTAATACACCCGTTCCCTATTTATACCCTAATGTGCTAGAAACAATTCCGGGTCAGCCACACCGGTGTGCTTACACCACATAATTTCCGGCGTAAATCCTGGATCTCAACGACAAAAACACATGGCTAATTAGCATATTCACTCCCCCTCGTGATGGATAGCTACTATGTTACCATCTGGGTGAACTTGCAGTGAACCACAGCGGCTTGGCTGAACACGGACAATTTCAAAAAAACTAAACACCTTATCTCTATATTCGTACTACTAGGAAAATATATTAAAAAAATTTAAAAAATTTATATACTAAATTAGCCTGGACAACAGATGCCAGACTAGAAAAATTAAATACACACTAATTGAATTAGAACCTGAGTGCCTTTATGCCTGAGACAGCATGGTAGAAACTTAAAAAAGGCGGATGACACACTCATCTATTGAGACCTCATATTATATGTCAGAAACATGGAAATTTCGTAGCTGTCCAAATTCAAACAGGGGGCAAGATTCTTTAATGTTCAATTAGGATGAGACCTAGATCGTCCAATCATAGCCAAATCCGGCTAAAGGAACACATTAAAGTCCAACTGGTCATTCAAGCCTCTTGGAGCTACAGTATCTAATCGATAAATCCATGAAGCTTCCACTTGTAGGAGTTTCCTGTGCCTATCCCCACTTCAACTCAGTCCTGCTAGCATAAAATACCTAGCCACAGGTTGATCCGATTATTTTTTATCAATAGCAACTCTTATAGCATGGCGGTGATTAGCCATCCTCTCCCTAAATTTGTAGTTGAGGTCTTTCCTACATAAACCAGGGAACACGGAAAAGTCAGAATATACACCACGAAACTGCTAGTGCAGGTCAATCTGTGAAAAATCTTGTAGCTTATATATATATATATATATATATATATATATATATATATATATATATATATATATCATAATTTATGTAAGAACTTACCTGATAAATTCATTTCTTTCATATTAGCAAGAGTCCATGAGCTAGTGACGTATGGGATATACATTCCTACCAGGAGGGGCAAAGTTTCCCAAACCTTAAAATGTCTATAAAAACACCCCTCACCACACCCACAATTCAGTTTAACGAATAGCCAAGCAAGTGGGGTGATAAGAAAGGTGCGAAAGCATCAAAAAATAAGGAATTGGAATAATTGTGCTTTATACAAAAAAATCATAACCACCACAAAAAAGGGTGGGTCTCATGGACTCTTGCTAATATGAAAGAAATTAATTTATCAGGTAAGTTCTTACATAAATTATGTTTTCTTTCATGTAATTAGCAAGAGTCCATGAGCTAGTGACGTATGGGATAGCAGATACCCAAGATGTGGAACTTCCACGCAAGAGTCACTAGAGAGGGATAAAATAAAGACAGCCAATTCCGCTGAAAATAATCCACAACCCAAATCAAAAAGTTTTAATCTTTATAATGAAAAAAACTGAAATTATAAGCAGACGAATCAAACAGAAACAGCTGCCTGAAGTACTTTTCTACCAAAAACTGCTTCAGAAGAAGAAAACACATCAAAATGGTAGAATTTAGTAAAAGTATGCAAAGAAGACCAAGTGGCCGCTTTGCAAATCTGATCAACAGAAGCTTCATTCCTAAAGGCCCAGGAAGTAGAAACTGACCTAGTAAAATGAGCCGTAATTCTTTGAGGCGGGGACTTACCTGACTCCACATAAGCATGATGAATCAAAGACTTTAACCAAGATGCCAAAGAAATGGCAGAAGCCTTCTGACCTTTCTTAGGACCAGAAAAAACAACAAATAGACTAGAAGTCTTTCTAAAATCTTTAGTAGCTTCAATATAATATTTCAAAGCTCTAACTACATCCAAAGAATGTAACAATCTTTCTTTAGAATTCTTAGGATTAGGACATAATGAAGGGACAACAATTTCTCTACTAATGTTGTTAGAATTCACAACCTTAGGTAAAAATTGAAAAGACCTCCGCAACACCGCCTTATCCTGATTAAAAATCAGAAAAGGAGATTCACAAGAAAGAGCAGATAACTCAGAAACTCTTCTAGCAGAAGAGATAGCCAAAAGGAACAATACTTTCCAAGAAAGTAATTTAATGTCCAGAGAATGCATAGGCTCAAACGGAGGAGCCTGTAAAGCTGTCAAAACCAAATTAAGACTCCAAGGAGGAGAGATTGGCTTAATAACCGGTTTGATACGGACCAAAGCCTGTACAAAACAATGAATATCAGGAAGATTAGCAATCTTTCTGTGAAAAAGAACAGAAAGAGCAGATATTTGTCCTTTCAAAGAACTTGCAGACAAACCTTTATCCAAACCATCCTGAAGAAATTGTAAAATTCTAGGAATTCTGAAAGAATGCCAGGAGAATTTATGAGAAGAACACCAAGAGATGTAAGTCTTCCAAACTCGATAATAAATGTTTCTAGAGACAGATTTCCGAGCCTGTAACATAGTATTAATCACTGAGTCAGAGAAACCTCTATGACTAAGAATTAAGCGTTCAATCTCCATACCTTCAAATTTAATAATTTGAGATCCTGATGGAAAAAAGGGCCTTGAGATAGAAGGTCTGGCTTTAATGGAAGTGTCCAAGGCTGGCAACTGGCCATCCAAACGAGATCCGCAAACCAAAACCTGTGAGGCCATGCTGGAGCCACCAGCAGTACAAATGAGCGCTCCAATAGAATTTTGGAAATTACTTTCGGAAGAAGAACTAGAGGCGGAAAGATATAAGCAGGATGATAATTCCAAGGAATTGACAAAGCATCCACTGCTTCCGCCTGAGGGTCCCGGGATCTGGACAGATACCTGGGAAGTTTCTTGTTTAGATGAGAGGCCATCAGATCTATTTCTGGAAGTCCCCAGATTTGAACAATCTGGAGAAAAACCTCTGGATGAAGAGACCATTCGCCCGGATGTAACGTCTGGCGACTGAGATAATCCGCTTCCCAATTGTCTACACCTGGGATGTGAACCACAGAAATTAGACAGGAGCTGGATTCCGCCCATACAAGAATCTGAGATACTTCTTTCATAGCTTGAGGACTGTGAGTCCCCCCTTGATGATTGACATATGCCACGGTCGTGACATTGTCTGTTTGAAAACAAACAAATGATTCTCTCTTCAGAAGAGGCCAGTACTGAAGAGCTCTGAAAATCGCACGGAGTTCCAAAATATTGATTGGTAATCTCGCCTCCTGAGATTTCCAAACCCCTTGCGCTGTCAGAGATCCCCAAACCGCTCCCCAACCTGATAGACTCGCATCTGTTGAGATCACAGTCCAGGTTGGACGAACGAAAGAGGCCCCTTGAATTAAACGATGGTGATTCATCCACCACGTTAGAGATGATCGAACATTGGGATTTAAGGATATTATTTGTGATATCCTTGTATAATCCCTTCACCACTGGTTCAGCATACAAAGCTGGAGTGGTCTCGTGTGAAAACGAGCAAAAGGGATCGCGTCCGATGCAGCAGTCATGAGACCTAAAATCTCCATGCATAATGCTACCGAAGGGAACAATTGAGACTGAAGGTTTCGACAGGCTGAAACCAATTTCAGACGTCTCTTTTCTGTCAGAGACAAAGTCATGGACACTGAATCTATTTGGAAACCTAAAAAGGTTACTCTTGTCTGAGGAATCAAGGAACTCTTTGGTAAATTGATCCTCCAACCATGTCTTTGAAGAAACAACACAAGTTGATTCGTATGAGATTCTGCAGAATGTGAAGACTGAGCAAGTACCAAGATGTCGTCCAAATAAGGAAATACTGCAATACCCTGTTCTCTGATTACAGAGAGAAGGGCACCGAGAACCTTCGAAAAGATTCTTGGAGCTGTTGCTAGACCAAATGGAAGAGCAACAAATTGGTAATGCTTGTCTAGAAAAGAGAATCTCAGGAACTGAAAGTGATCTGGATGAATTGGAATATGCAGGTATGCATCCTGTAAATCTATTGTAGACATATAATGCCCTTGCTGAACAAAAGGCAGAATAGTTCTTATAGTTACCATCTTGAATGTTGGTATCCTTACATAACGATTCAATATTTTTAGATCCAGAACCGGTCTGAAAGAATTCTCTTTCTTTGGTACGATGAATAGATTTGAATAAAACCCCAGACCCTGTTCCAGAACTGGAACTGGTATAATTACCCCAGCTAACTCTAGGTCTGAAACACATTTCAGAAACGCCTGAGCTTTTACTGGATTGACTGGAATGCGTGAGAGAAAGAATCTTCTCACAGGCGGTCTTACTTTGAAACCTATTCTGTACCCTTGTGAAACAAGGTTCTGAATCCAAAGATTGTGAACCGAATTGATCCAAACATCTTTGAAAAATCACAACCTGCCCCCTACCAGCTGTGCTGGAATGAGGGCCGCACCTTCATGCAGATTTAGAGGCTGGTTTTGACTTTCTGGAAGGCTTAGATTTATTCCAGATTGGATTAGGTTTCCAACCGGAAACCGTTCCTTTAGGGGAAGGATCGGGCTTCTGCTCCTTCTGACGAAAGGAACGAAAACGATTAGCAGCCCTGTAATTACCTTTAGATTTTTTACCCTGAGGTAAAAAGGCACCCTTACCACCAGTAACAGTTGAAATTATAGAATCCAACTAAGAACCAAACAATTTATTACCTTGGAAAGAGAGAGAAAGCAAAGTTGATTTAGAACTCATATCTACATTCCAGGATTTAAGCCATAAAGCTCGTCTAGCTAAAATAGCTAAAGACATATACCGGACATCAACTCTAATGATATCAAAAATGGCATCACAGACAAAATTATTAGCGTGTTGAAGAAGTTTAACAATGCTATAAGTGTTATGATCTGTTACTTGTTGCGCTAAAGTCTCCAACCAAAAAGTTGAAGCCGCAGCAACATCAGCCAAAGAGATAGCAGGTCTAAGTAGATTACCTGAACATAAATAAGCTTTTCTCAAAAAAGATTCAATTTTCCTATCTAAAGGATCTTTAAACGAAGTGCTATCTGCCGTAGGAATAGCAGTACGTTTGGCAAGAGTAGAGATAGCCCCATCGACTTTAGGGATTTTATCCCAAAATTCCAGTCTATCAGATGGCACAGGGTACAATTTCTTAAACCTTGGAGAAGGAGTAAATGAAGTACCCAGACTATCCCATTCCCTAGCAATCACATCTGAGATAGCATCAGGAACGGGAAAAACTTCCGGAATTAACACATGAGGTTTATAAACTGAATTTAAACGTTTAGTAGTTCTAGAATCAAGAGGACTGGACTCCTCCATATCTAGAGCAATCAAAACTTCTTTAAGCAATGAACGAATAAACTCCATTTTAAATAAATATGAAGATTTATCAGAATCAATATCTATAGTAGAATCTTCCGAACCGGAAAAAACCTCATCAGAAACAGATAAGTCGGAATGATGGTGGTCACCTAAAAATTCATCAGAAAAATGAGAAGTTTTGAAAGACGTTTATTGGAAGGAGGAATAACAGACAGAGCCTGCTTAATAGAATTAGAAACAAATTCTTTAACATTAACAGGAACACCCTGAACAACAGATGTTGAAGGAACAACAGGTAAAGGATTATTACTAATAGAAACAGAATCTGCTTTGGAAAGTTTATCATGACAGCTTTCACAAACCACAGCTGGGGGAACAGATACCACAAGTTTACAACATATACACTTAACTTTGGTAGGTCCAGCATCAGGCAGCATCTGTTCATTAGAGGATTTAAATCCGGGGTCAGGATGAGACATCTTGCAATATGTAATAAAAAGAAAAAACATATAAAGCAAAATTATCAAATTCCTTAAAAGACCGTTTCAGGAATGGGAAAGAATGCCAAAATAATAAGCTTCTGGAAACCAGAAGTCATGATAAAAATTTTTTTAAATAAAGTGAGTAAAAAATACGCCCACATTTTTTTGGCGCAAAAAAATGTCTGAATACGCATGCGTAACAGAAAACAACTTCCGGTGAAACGTCACCGGAAATGACAATTTTTTGCGCCAAAAAAAGTATGCGCCAAAAATGACGTAAAAAGAAACATTTCCTGCCCCCGCGAGCCTAACAGCACATGGGAAAAAATGGTCAAATGAAAATTTTTCAAGGTAAGAAAAAATAAAGTAATGCATTATCCCAATAATGAAACTGACAGTCTGTATAGAAAAGGAATACTGAAAACCCTGAATCAAGGCAAATATAAGTTTATAGACATATATTTAGAACTTTACAAATAAAGTGCCCAACCATTAGCGCAGAGTGTCACAAAGAATAAGATTTACTTACCCCAGGACACTCCTCTACATGTAGTAGATAGCCAAACCAGTACTGAAACGAGAATCAGTAGAGGTAAAGGTATATAGAGTATATCGTCGATCTGAAAAGGGAGGTAGGAGAAGAAATCTCTACGACCGATAACAGAGAACCTATGAAATTGATCCCCTAGAGGTAGACCACTGAATTCGAATAGGCAATACTCTCTTCACATCCCTCTGACATTCACTGCACTTCGAGAGGAAAACCGGGCTTCAACCTGTTGCGAAGCGCATATCAACGAAGAATCTTTAAGCACAAACTTACTTCACCACCTCCATGGGAGGCAAAGTTTGTAAAAACTGAATTGTGGGTGTGGTGAGGGGTGTATTTATAGGCATTTTAAGGTTTGGGAAACTTTGCCCCTCCTGGTAGGAATGTATATCCCATATGTCACTAGCTCATGGACTCTTGCTAATTACATGAAAGAAATGTGTGTGTGTATATATATATATATATATATATATATATATATATATACATATACATACATACATCTCATATTTTTTTGCTGTATTTGACCAGGGGTATAATCAGCCGTTTCAGGCTCATTGGCTCCCATCAACAGAAGATGGGTTTTGATTTACTGAACCTTATTTCCAGTGCAAAAGCAATATTTCTTTAAGATAAGGTAGAGATAAAATCGTGAGATTCAATCATTTTTGTGGCTCTTCCTTTTATGAAATAGAGGATTTTTATCTGGCACTTTTATATATTCACAATTGCATACACACTTACTCTTGCACATGCTCAGTAGGAGCTGGTGACTCAAAAAGTTGAAATATAAAAAGAATGTGCACATTTTGTTAATGGAAGTAAATTGGAAAGTTGTTTAAAATGGCATGCTCTATCTGAATAATGAAAGTTTAATTTCTGACCAACATGTTAAGAAAAAGAGAGGAAAGTTAATTTTGATCTGAATCTTGCTGGTATTGATTACAGGCCATTCACCCCTTTTGTTAATGATAAGATATAACCAGAACATGATGAATTATCTCTAAACAGGAGTGATATATGGATAAAGACTTTTACGCTCTGAATAATCATCTTTTATGATCAGTTAAAGGGACACTAAACCCATTTTTTTTTCTTTCATGATTCAGACAGTGCATTCAATTTTAAGCAACTTTCTAATTTACTCCTATTATCAATTTTTCTTCGTTCTCTTGCTATCTTTATTTAAAAACCAGGAATGTGATGCATTGGAGCCGGTTCATTTTTGGTTGAGAACCTGGGTTATGCTTGCTTATTGGTGGGTAAATGTAAGCCTCCAATAAGCAAACACTATCAATGGTGCTGAACCTAAAATGTGCTGGCTGCCAAGATTTACATTCCTGCTTTTAAAATAAAGATAGCAAAAGAAAGAAAGAAGAAAAATTGATAATAGAAGTAAATTAGAAAGTTGCTTAAAATTTCATGCTCTATCTGAATCACGAAAGAAAACTTTTGGGTTCCATGTCCCTTTAAAGTTATGCAGCTCCTTTTGCAGTGCCAGGTTTGCGTGAAGCATAAGAAGAAAAATGGGCACATTGTATATTATCTTCACATCAAGAGACGCAGATAGACTAGAATGAAGTGCTGCCTTAAAGGGACATGAAACCCAGAAATTGTCTTTCATTATTCAGATAGTGTACAGTATTAAACAACTGTCCAATCTACTTCTATGGTAAAAAAAAATTCTCACATTGGTGAGAGAATAAGAGGCATATATGGGCATCAGAAGGAAGTTTTCAGCTTCTGAGCCTACCTATATATGCTTTTCAACGAAGGATACCAAGAGAATGAAGCAAATTAGATAATAGAAGTAAAGTGGAAAGTTGTTTAAAATCCTATGCTCTATCTGAATCATGAAAGAAAATTTTGGGGATTCATGTCCTTTTAAGATTAAATGTTTGTGCCAATTGTTTTTCTGTGATTCCTAAACATGACAATAATTGAATGTATAAAAGGATTGTGCTTTTTATATCAAGTCAATTTTGCTTTAATTTTTAAGAAATATAGAGTAACAGAAAAATAGAGGGGCGCCTCATGTGCGTATCAGTCAGTCTTATCAAGTGAGGTTGATGCAAGCAGTAAAACGGGGTACTCACATTTGGCAAAAGAACCCTTGTTTGGTTGTTGACACAGGCTGATGAATTAAGGTTCATCAGCTCACCTAATCCCAACAAACCGGAACACTTCACTGATTGTCCAAAGAACCAAAGAGTGTGATGCTGTATATCAACACTCCTCCAAAAGTAAACTTGCAGTAAAAACATATTTAATAAAAACAAGTTTAACACAAGTTAAAAGCAAGTAAATAGTGTCAAGGGGCAAACTCAGTGCTCCCTTGTTAATGCAATGCGTTTCTCTGCCCTTAACAATCGGCCGTTTCATCAGACATATCAGAAACAGTAGTCAAGGTCCATTTTAAATACAGCATAGTCCAATCAAATTTGTCAATGGTTATGTGAAGCATGTGTCTCCTATTAGAGACTTATTAGGTTATAACATTTTTAAGAAATAACCTTTAGTTTTCTTTTCTTTTACAGGGTTCTGGAAGCACAACTGGTACTTTGACATCTCCTCCTGCTGGGACACCTGTGACTGGTCATAAGAGGATGATTATTCCAAATCAGCCTCCTCTTACAGCAACTAAGAAATCTGCAGCCAAACCGCAGCCACAGTCCACTTCCCAGCCTGCCCCAGCAGGGTCACCAGGATCTCAAAGACCACAGCCGGTACCAGCTTCTTATACTACAGCCTCCACTCCTAGCCGCCCTACATTTAATGTGCAAGTTAAATCTGCTCAGCCAAGCCCTCACTTTGTTCCACCAGCCCCACAACCAGGACAACCTTACAATATTGCTCCAAACCAGTATTATGCTCCCCAGCAGGCCAGATCCCCTGGGCCTGCCCAATATGCATCTCAGCCACGTGGTCCTGAGTACATTCCTCCACAGCCTACAAGGTACACTGAGCCTGGATATGGGTATCCACCTGGAGGCCAGGTCAAGTATCAAGATCCCTACTACCCAACAGCACAGGGTTACAGTGGGCGGAATGGATCTGATATTCCCTACACACAGCAAGGAGGATGGAAACCAGAGCCTGCTTATACAAATGTACCTGTTGGCCAGCAACCTTCTGGAGCTTATCAGCCATCTAACACTAAGAAGACATACATCACTGATCCACCATATGCTCCACCCCCTCCACCACACCAGAAGGTAAAACAGGCTCTTACAGTTCTATAAGTCTTAACATTTGCTCTTTTATTTATGTACATTTGTTCAAGGAAATCTTATGTTATATGAGAGTTACTGGAAATATAATCTTTAATGTGTGAGTAGTGATTTGTTCATGTTTTTGTTTACTACGTTTAATGTAGAATGTTTTAAAGATACATAGTAGTTGTATCCCATTGGTGTTTTAATTACATAGGTTATTTTAATGTCATTTTGAATGTGCAATATTTTTTTAATTTAACCCGAAATCTATACAAGGAACAAAACTTTAAAAAAAAAAAGTATAAATAATGCAGTTTGTCATTGATGCAAATAGAAGTTTCAAAGTAAGCCTGGCAGAATTCTTATCATTTTGAAAAAAACTCACAAAATGTCATAAATATCCACAAATAATTTCACAAGTGCACTTATGGTATCTAACTTTTTATTTTTCCTAAATTTTTTGTGATATGTTCAGAACTGCTGGGTATATAGACTTTCTTCTAGTAGGTTTAAATTCTTTAAAACTTTCCCATAACCTATATAGTACTCACCCCCTTCCTGGTGTTTGTTGAATATCATTTACATCAGTGTGAAGAGTCTTCTGTTGTCTAAATTAACTATATTATTAGTTCATATAATAGTAGGGTTTCCCACCTGGCCAGTATTTTACCGGCAAAGACTGTATTTTACTGGCACAGCCGGTATTTTGATGTTGCAAGCTGCTGCCGCTATATTGTTAATACCAGCAATGTTAAGGCCTGGTATATTTCAGGCAGCACACAGATTAAGAAAAGTCTACTCACACTTTCGGTGTCTAAAGCTGCAGGAAGGAGGGGAGTTACTCACAACTCAAGCAGGAAGATTCTAAGGGAGCCAAGGCAACTGTGAGGTCAGGAATTTGGAGTCATCTGAGCTGATTGCTTTTTCAAATTGGCATCATTGTAGTAGCCAAAACCACCCAATTGCATGGCACCTTGGAACCACAGCTTTCTATCACAGAGTCTCAATAAACTGTGATGAGGCATAGAGGTCTGTGGCTGCTAGTGTTTCATTACACTGATCAGTGTATCTGCAGCATCAAGGGATGTCAAGGGAGTGTACTGTCTTCTAAGTCGATGTTTCTCAACAGCCGGGCCGCGATGGCTCTGCTGTTGGGACGTGACCTGATATACCCCTGCTGTTTGCTTTGACTGGCCTGCTGTTTCACGCATCTGAAACACCGGAGGGGCCTGTCAAAGTAGCATTGTGCATGATCACGTGTGTGCTGTGCGCATGTTGACAGTTCAGTGAGAGGACAGCGTGACGTTGGGCAGACAGACTGGACAACAGGTAAGTAAGCCCAATGTCACCAATGATCCTAGCCCACTGACACAAATGAACCCCATTGACATCAATGCGTTGTGCATTTTTATTAATATATTTATATATATATATATATACTGTATATACTAGGCGATAAGCCTGCCCAGAGGGCAGTCTATTTAAAAAAAACTACAACCCCAAAGCTAAAATTACAAAAAAAAAAAAAAAAATTACAGAAAAAATAAACAACCCCAAAGCTAAAACTACAAAAAATAAAAAATGTAAAATTACAGAAAAAAATGAACAACCCCAAAGCTAAAATTTAACAAAAATTAAAATTACAGAAAAAAATAAACAGCGCTATCCAAAATAAAAAATGTAAACCTAAACTAATACCCCTATAAAAATAAAAAAATCCCCCCAAAATAAAAACACCCCCAATCTAATACTAAACTGCCAATAGCCCTTAACAGGACCTTTTGTAGGGCATTGCCCTAAGTTAAACAGCTCTTTTACATTTAAAAATTACTAAATCCTCCCCCCCCTTAAAGTAAAGCTCTCAACCCACCAAACCCCCTAAAAAAAAAAAAACGAACACTGAAAAAACCTAAAGTACCTATTGCCCCTAAAGGGCAATCTGCTCTTTTCCATCCCATTAAATCCCTAATCTTAAAAAAATCAAAAACAAATCCTAACACTAAGCCCCAAATAGGTACTCACCATTCCTGAAGTCCGGCAGAGAAGGTCTTCTTCCAGGCGGCTGCATCATCTTCTGTCTTCATCCGGAGCGAAAGCGGCACGGAGCAGAGGTGCGCGGAGCTGTGGATCCTCAGCGCCGGTCCTCACCGGTGGCGCAGAGCGGAGCAGACTTCCCTGACGCGTGGATCATCAGCGGGGATCTTCAACGGCGGCGGCATGGAGGCTCCTCTTCATCTGATGTCCGTCGTACACTAAAGATTGAATGCAAGGAATGTTATTTGCGGATTAGGGGTTAATTACTTTATTATTTTGCGATGTGGGGGTTTGCGATTTAGGTGTTTGTTAATACTTTGTGTGCAAGGGTAGTTTTTTTTTTTTTTTTTTTGTTATACTTCGTGCGGGCGATTACTTGTTTTTTTTATTCTTGCGGGCGGTAGCATATTTTTTTCTTTCTTAAGACTTAGCGTTTGCCTATGCTGCATCCAGGTGGATTATTTTGGCTGCACGCGCAGCCAACATTATTTTGGCTGCCTCGCGCGGCCAACATTCCTTTGAGGATGCATGCGCAACTGGCAACGGATTTCTCATGTTTGGATCTTCTGATAAATGATTCATATGTATTTTCCAAAACAATTTTTTTTTTTATATGTATGAGCTTTAAAGTTATGTATCACACCAAGGAACTTTGGGCATATCCAAATAGGAATATACAGATTGTGGTGATGTCTATATTGATAGATATTGTGATTATAGTGTACACTTCAGTAATAACCTGCACGTATCATAGGGCTCAATATTATGTACACTTTTTAATGAATTTGCTTTATGTTTCTATTTCTTCCACTATACAACTGGTTTTCAAACCTGTCCTCCGGTCTCCCTAACAGGCCGGATTTTCAGGATTACCTTGGTGAGAGCAGGTAAAATAACCATGTTTACTAATCATCTGATTATTTCACCTGTGCTCAAGTTCAGATATCCTCAAAATATGGTATGTTAGGGAGGCCCCAGGACAGGTTTGAAAACCAGTGCTCTATACTGCCTTATATTTAGATTTGTGTGATACCATGTACAATTTTATTGGATGATTAGTAAATGTGTGGTTCTTCTCTAATTGGGGGTGGGGTTTACACGTGATTTAAATTGTTTTGTTTGTTTTCACTATCATTTGCACCTAGTCTGATGAAGGGGTGAGATCCCTGAAAAGTCACTGGTTTAGTAAAAAATAAAGCACTTGGTGAATTTCATTCATATAGGTGGTGAGAGTCCACAAGCTGTTTCGTATGGGATATACATTCCCACCAGGAGGAGGCAAAGTTTCCCAAACGTCAAAAGCCTATATATACCTGCCCATCTCACACATACCTCAGTTTTAAACTTTGCATCCTTAGGAGGTGGTTGAAGCATATTGATGTGCTTGATTTCTTCAGTGAAAGGCGCTTCAGAGCATATTGAAGCCCAGCTCCCCTCAGAGTACAGTGCTTGTCAGAGGGAAGTGAAGGGAGTACTGCCTCGTGACACCTTGTTTTGGCCTCACAGGAAATCTTTTTTTCATAGGCTCTCTATAAATTCGGTCTAAGGAATTCATCTTCGCCTCCCTTTACAGATCAACATTATACTCCTATTCCATTAGTTCTGCTGGTATGTTAAAGTACTGGTTTGGCTGTTTATCAGTGGACGAGTGTCTAGAAGGTAAGTATAAAATGTAAATCCTTTATGGATTGGACACTTTTTCTTAAAGTTGTTTCTATGTATGTATATTATATAGAGCCCAGGGACAGGTTACTATTCCTTTATTGTTCACTGAAATAATTTTAGAGTTTTTTCCTTTATAATGGGATTAATTTTTGGCTTACTGTTCAATTCAGACAACAGCAGTATGGGGACTGAACGTCCAAATCCACATAGATTCACTGCTAGCACGCTTCCATTTACATATTAAGGCTATAGTTTATAGTCACTTTATCAACATGCGAATATTCAGACAACATTTTTTTGTTTGTATTTTCTTTGCGCACGAGTGTGCTAGCAGTGTCGCTGTTTATAGTTTTTTTTTTATGTACTACGTCATCACTATGCAACGTGTAGTACACGTTTGATTATATTTTCACGCCTTTTCATTTTTTCAATATGTTACGCCCCCATAATTGTGCACCTTTACTGCCAGTCAGACGTTTTCTTGCCTTAAGTTATTAGCGATTTTTAAGGCTCATGCTTATGTGAATTAAATAAGGCTGCTTGCAGTTTTTTTGTTTTGTTTTAATATTAGCAGACGATAACCGGTATTCTTTTCCTATTCCTCAAAGCTTGCTATATTTAAGGGGAATTTTTTATAGTATCTTATTGCAATTTTTATTTTCTTCTACAAGATATGACGAGTCCACGGATTGCATCCTTACTTGTGGGATTTATCCTCCTGCTAACAGGAAGTGGCAAAGAGCACCACAGCAGAACTGTATATATAGCTCCTCCCTTCCCTCCACCTCCAGTCATTCTATTTGCCTGTGTTAGTAATAGGAAGAGGTAAAGTGAGGTGTTAGATTTAGATTCTTCAATCAAGATTTTTTTTATTTTAAAATGGGGCCAGTGAGTACTATTTTCCTCAGGGAGAAATTGTCAGTCTGGATTCCCAAGAGGAATGGAGACATTAATTTTCTGCCCTGATGTTGATGATCTTAGCAAACGTTATCTAAGATCCATTCTGGTTCCCACAGAGCTTCTGAAGGTAGTGCAAGAAAAATCTTCAGTGTGGAGAACGGCGTCATGCTACAAGCAGCATTGAGGTATGTTCAGTCCTTTACTTCTGGGGAGACTTGTTATATCAGAACTGGCTGACCTTATTCCCTACCGGGGAAGGGGGGTAAGCAGTAGACCTATATGGTTTATGGTGGTACTGAAATTCTCGGATTTGGTCATTGATACTTTGATTCAGGCACGTAAGCCAGTCACTAGAAAGATCTATCATAAGATATGGCGTAAATATATTTTTTGGTGTGAATCCAAGGGCTACTCATGGAGTAGAGTTAGGATTCCCAGGATTCTGTCTTTTCTCCAAGAAGGATTGGAGAAAGGGTTATCAGCAAGTTCCTTAATGGGACAAATTTCTGCTTTATCAGTTTTGCTACACAAACGTTTGGCAAATGTTCCAGACGTTCAGTCTTTTTGTCAGCCTCTAACCAGAATTAAGCCTGTGTTTAGACCAATTGCTCCACCATGGAGTTTGAATTTAGTTCTTAATGTTCTTCAAGGGGTTCCGTTTGAACCCATGCATTCCATAGATATTAAGTTATCTTGGAAAGTTTTGATTTTGGTTGCTATTTCTTCTGCTCGTAGAGTCTCGGAGCTTTCAGCGTTACAATGTGATTCGCCTTATCTTATCTTCCATTCTGATAAGGTGGTTTTACGTACCAAACTTGGTTTCCTTCCTAAGGTTGTTTCTAATAAGAATATTAATTAGGAAATCGTTGTTCCTTCATTATGTCCTAACCCTTCTTCTAAGAAGGAGCGTATGTTGGTCCGTGCCCTGAAGTTTTACTTGCAGGCGACTAAGGATTTCCGTCAATCATCTTCATTATTCATTGTTTTTTCTGGAAAGCGTAGGGGTCAGAAAGCTACGGCTACTCCCTTTCTCTTTGGCTGAAGAGTATCATCCGTCTGGCGTATGAGACTGCTGGACAGCAGCCTCCTGAAAGAATTACGGCTCATTCTACAAGGGCTGTGGCTTCCTCATGGGCATTTAAAAATGATGCTTCTGTTGAACAGATTTGCAAGGCTGAAACTTGGTTGTCTCTTCACACTTTTTCCAAATTTTAAAAATGTTATACTTTTGCTTCTTCTGAGGCTGGGTTCGGGAGAAAGGTTCTTCAAGCAGTGGTGCCTTCCGTTTAGGTCCCTGTCTTGTCCCTCCCTTTTCATCCGTGTCCTGTAGCTTTGGTATTGTATCCCACAAGTAAGGATGAAATCCGTGGACTCGTCATATCTTGTAGAAGAAAAGGAAATTTATGCTTACCTGATAAATTGATTTCTTCTACGATATGACGAGTCCATGGCCAACCCTGTTATTTTTAAGACAGGTTTAGATTATATATTTTTTAAAAACTTCAGTCACCTCTGCACCTTTGGCTTTTCTTTTCTCTTCCTAACTTCGGTCGAATGACTGGAGGTGGAGGGAAGGGAGGAGCTATATATATAGCTCTGCTGTGGAGCTCTTTGCCATTTTCTGTTAGCAGGAGGATAAATCCCACAAGTAAGGATGAAATCTGTGGACTCGTCATATCATAGAAGAAATACATTTATCAGGTAAGCATATATTTCCTTTTTATGTTTTTTTTTTTACCATAATAGAGCATCACCATCCTGTGCCTGAAATAATCTTAGAAACCGAAAGCATAGCCAAGTGTGACATCTGAAGTACTTTCTTTATCACGTTCTAATGTTTCTATGTGTACAAATGCACCTACTGTTTAATGCAGAAGGCATACCCACAGCAATGAAAGATTTTATTGCTGCTGCCATTGATTGAGAAGGTCCTGACTGCTCTACCACCTTCAAATAAACTTAAAAGGTCAGCACATATTTTACCTGCTACTAGTGATGTATGTACTGACTGACAGAATACTGATGTATCTTCTAATGATGGGGATTCCTCTGATCCTGAGGCTCCTTCATCAGACACAGAGATTGATCATTCTTCTTTCTTTTTTATTTTAAATTGAACATATTTGTTCTCTTTTAAAGGAAGTTTTATTCACTCTAGGGATTGAAGAAGCTAATCCTTTTTATAATATACCCTGTAATCATTTTAATTCAGTGTATAAAACTGTTGTCAATCTCCCTCAGGTATTTCCTATTCCTGACGCTGTCTCTTGTATGATTGCTTTTAACCCTTCTTAAAGGTTTAAAATGTTATATCCTTTACCTATTACTAAACATACTACAAATGTACTACTATTCCTTTTGAAGACAGAACTTCTTTCAAAGACCCTTTAGATAGGAAACTTGAAGTTTATCTTAGAAGGGCATACTTAAATACTGCTTACATTCTTCGATCCGCTATTTCTTTTGCTGACGTAGCTGCTACCTCTACTTTTTAGTTATCTAGTCTTGCTCAGCAGTTATCTTCAGATCCTGAATGTTCTAACATTCTTCATTTACTTCAACATGCAAATATTTTTTTTTTATCATGAAAATCAACATTAAAGCTATGTCCTTAGCTATTCTTATTAGAAGAGCTTTATGGCTTAAAACATAGAATGCTGATATGATGTCTAAAACGATATTACTATCCAAACTGGATTCTATTATTTCCACTTTTATTGGAGGTAAGAGAGTTTTCCTCCTTAATATAAGGAGAGTCCACGCCATCATTCCTTACTGTTGGGGAAATACTGAACCTGGCCACCAGGAGGAGACAGACACGCCAGCCAAAGGCTTAAATACTTCCCCCATCCCCCAGTCATTATTTACCATTCGTCACAGGAGGAGTGTCAGAAGATTTCAGAGTAGTTCCTTAGGGAGGGTATCTGCCCTTCGATATGGGACTGGAGTTTTAAGTAGTCTTGTCAGCCTCTCAGTGAGAGCATTGATCAAAGTTAAAGTCTGCAGATGCAGGGAGAGTCTTTCTGCAAACCCATCCAGACTGCCTGCTAACAGCTCCTAAGCAATCAGTGTTGACGAGTTTCACTGCCTGCTTGTTTTTCTCACTCAAGTCCATGTCAGGAGCGATGCTACAAGACTGTCACGCTTGAGAGGCTGTGTTTGTCTCACAGCATTGATTCTGGTAAGATTGTTTCAATTTTTTACATGTGTTGAAAACGCTAGAATACAGGGTCACAGTGTGTCTCCTTTTATCTTAATAGAATCATGGGTTAATATCTCCTGAGGGGGATTAATCAAATGTGATACTTTGATTTTATGGCTGAAACGCACAGGTTTTTACTTTCACTTTAAGTGCTGCGCAGCTTGTAGCTTAGCACGCTTTTTCTCATAGCAGGGGCGGACCTGCCTTGCGCACTATTTGACCGGGAGTGGTCTCGCTTTTTCAGGAATCATTTTATGACACCATTCTGACTACCCAAGTCGCCACCCAATGAGCAGCTTCTCTGTGCCCAGAATAAGCCTTTGCATGCAGTAAATCAGTCCCCAAATATCAGGAAATTCCTGTCTGAATGAGAGACATGGCAATACCACATAGTTTTTGGCCTTTTGTGGGACTTGTCAGTAAGGTGCACCCATATATTTGTCTAGTGTCCTGCCATTTCCCTTAGTGGTTCTAATCCACAAGGTTCATAATTAGCATACACAAAAAGAAAGAAGCAGACATTTTGAGTGATATGGCAGTAAGCAATTTTATAGGTATTTGGTCATAATAATTTCCTACCACCAAGTAGACTTGGTAGAGGCAAATGCAGTTAGGACATTTAATAGAAACATTTTAATAGCCATTACATTTATCTGGATGAAAAGATCCAAAATTCAGAGGGAGTTGATGTTTTAAGCAATATAGTGGCTATGGTGGGTCATTTTGGTTACTATATTTTTTTATTATAATTATTCTTTAATATTTACCCTGTTTATGAAAAAAAGATCTTGGTGGAATTGCTATGGAAACTTAAATCTCCCATATAACTCCTGACCCTTTTGTTTTGGAGCCAGAATATGTGTGTGCCAGGTTTCCTGCATTTCTTTTAATATATTTTAATGTCCGTTTTCCTGCAGTACAACAGTCCACGTATTGATCAATCCCTGGTGAGATTTAATTTCCTTCTTAGCATGCTGCAAGTGCTTGTTCTGTGTTATAGAACATGGGTGTGTAATTGCACTCATAAACCTGCAGACCTATCCATGTAACTTATAAAGGCAGAAATACTAACCCTTTCACATCCTTGAGGATGGCTAAAACATGCTTTAACTGAGCTTTCTTTTTGGAAGTTTGACTGCTAGAAAACTGATATATGTCTTATATTCTTGAATCTTTGAAAACCAACTTGCAATTCTTTGCTTTTACAGTTTAACTGAAGATGGTAATAATAAAGTTTTATTTAATTTAAAATCATCTTGAACATGTGGATCCATTTTGACTGTGTGATAAATACAACTGCAAAATATTTAATACAAACTGTAAGGGAAATGCACATTTGAAATATAGTGAATTGTAACCTGTATTTCCTTCCTAAGATAGGGAGAGTCCACAGCTTCATTCCTTACTGTTGGGAAATACAACAATTTGCCACCAGGAGGAGGCAAAGACACCCAAGCCAAAGGCTTAAATATCCCTCCCACTTCAGTCATTCTTTGCCTTTCGTCACGTTAGGAGGTGGCAGAGAAGTGTCAGGCGATTCGGAGAGTCCTGAAAAAGGGTATCTGCCCTTCGAGATGGGACTGGAGTTTTAAGTAGTCATATCAACCTCTCAGTAAGAGTATTGATGAAAGTTATAGTCTGGAGATGCAGGGAAAGTTTTTCTGCGAAACCATTCAGACTTACTGCTAACAGCTCCTAAGCAATCAGTGTTGTCGTTTCACTGCTTGCTTTCTCTAACTCAAGTCCATGTCAGGAGCGCTGCTATAAGACTGTCACACTTGAGAGGCTGTGTTCTGTTTCACAGCATGGATCCTGGAGATAAGATTGTTTCAATTTTTACACATAAAACGCTATAACAGGGTCACAGTGTGGCTCCTTTTATACCTTGATAGGATCCAGGGTTAATATCCTCTGAAGGGGGTTTAACAGTTGGGGTTAATTAATCAGTGTATTAATTATTTACGTGCTGCTTTGTGTGATTTTTTTCCTGGGCTGATCGACTGTGTTTTTGGCTGGAACAAACAGGTTTCACTTTTAAGTTTTACTTTCGTTTTTGAAAGTGTTCCACAGCTCCTATTACTTGCTGTACTTGTAATAACAGGGGAAGTACTGTCTTGCACTCCATGTGACCGGGTGTGGTCTATGTTCATTTCCTCTATTCCAGGTGAGACTTGAACCTGAGGAGAGCGTTTCCTCTGTTAACTGTCTGGGTCTAGGAGGTGGTGTATGCCCCAGCCATTGGGAGTATAAAGGTGCAGTTTTCTATAATAAAAAAGGTTTTTATTTGTGTCCTCCTATGGGTATAACCTGAGCTATGGACTCTGACATGTTAGAAGATACTCCTTCTGTACTAAATCATACCTGTTTATATTGTGAGGAGTCCCTGGTTTTCCCGCCCACTCAATTATGTTCCACATGTCTTAACAACGGTATAAAGAAGAAGGGAGACAAGCCTGCTAAGGCTCTTAGTTCCTCTGAGCCGTCTACCTCTCAAGACTCGACGTCCCGTGAGATTACTACCCTTGCTACATTATCCACTCCACATGCATTTCTCCATAGCACATCTAATCCTCCATCCGGAGGGGGCCTTCTGCAACCCTCAGTGCATTACCGCACTCTAACAAACGCAAGAGAGAGGTTAAACGTAGCTCTCCTGACCCGGAGTCATCTAAATATTTATCAGATTTAGCTATTTTATGTCCCAGTTATCCAATGATGAGTTAACCTTTGTAGCTTCAGAGGGTGAAATTTCTGGGTCGGAATCCTTAGCGTCTAAGTCTCCTGCTGTGGTGGAACCGTCCCTTAGATTTAAAATTAAGCACTTGTGTTTTTAATTTAAGGAGGTTCTGTCTACGTTAGAGGTTCCATAGGCCGTGATGCCTGAAGAACCTGAGATACCTAAATTAGACAGAGTTTACGAAGACAGGAAAGTTCCTTTGACTTTTCCTGTGCCGGTTAAGATGGCGAACATTATTAAGAACAAATGGGAAAGAATTGGTTCTTCCTTTTCCCCCTCATCTACTTTTAAAAAGTTGTTCCTGATCCCGGACTCTCAACTGGATTTGTGGGGCTTCATTCCTAAGATGGATGGTGCTATCTCTACGCTTGCTAAACGTACTACTATACCTCTTGAGGATAGTTCTTCATTCAGAGAGCCGATGGATAATAAAATGGAAACCTTTCTGAGAAAGATGTTTCAACATACGGGATTTTTGTTTCAACCGGCGGTTGCGGTTGCCGCGGTTGCCAGAGCTGCTACCTACTGGTGAGACTCTTTGTCATAACACATTGAGGTGGAGTCTTCCCTCGAGGATATTCAAGACAGAATTAAAGCTCTGAGAATTGCTAATTCTTTTATCTGTGATGTGAACATGCAAATTATTTGCCTAACTGCAAAGGCCTCTGGCTTTTCGGTCCTAGCCCGCTGGGCGCTCTGGTTGAAGTCTTGGTCTGCGAATATGACTTCTAAGTCCCAGACTCTTTTCTCTTCCCTTCAAGGGAAATATTTTATTTGGTCCAGGTTTGGTTTCCATTATTTCTATGGTTACTGGATGCAAGTGTGCTTTCCTACCGCAAGATAAGAAGAACAAGTTTAAGGGACAACAATCTACTAATTTCCGTTCATTTGGTTGTGACAAATCCCAACGACAACAATCCTCCTCCAAGCCCGAGCAACCCAAGAGTACTTGGAAGCCGGCTCAGTCCTGGAATAAATCCAAGCAGAATAAGAAGCCCGCCGAAAATGAATAGGCATGAACGGGCGGCCCCCGATCCGGGATCGGATCATGTAGGGGGCAGACTGGGTCCTGGAGGTGATATCTCAGGGATACAAGATAGGCTTCAAATCTCATCCGCCAAGGGCCAGATTCCTTCTCTTGAATCTGTCTACCAGACCTGAAAATAGGGATGCCTTCCTAGGGTGCGTTCGGGATCAATCCTCCTTAGAAGTTGTGCCTATAGAAGAAAGAGGTTTGGGGTTTTATTCAAACCTTTTCGTGGTCCCAAAGAAGGAGGGAACTTTCCGCCCAATTCTGGACCTAAAGTGCTTAAGCAAATTTCTCAGTGTCCCTTCCTTCAAGATGGAGACGATAAGGTCCATCCTTGCTTTAATTCAGGAAGGCCAGTTTATGACCACTATAGATCTGAAGGATGATTATCTTCATGTTCCAATCCACAGGGAACACTTTCAGTTCTTGAGGTTTCCATTCCTGGACCAGCACTTCCAGTTCATTGCCCTTCTGTTTAGCCTAGCTACTGCTCCAAGAATCTTTACAAAGGTTCCGGAGGCTATTCTAGCTGTTGCCAGAACTCAGGGTATTGCAATAGCCCCATACTTGGACGATATTCTGGTGCAAGCACCGCCTTGTGGAAGAATTATCGGAGTCCCTTCTCAGTCTTCTTCGATCACATGGATGGAAGATAAACTTGGAAAAGAGTTCTTAACCCAGGTACCAGGTTGGAATTCATGAGTACTATAATAGACTCCATATCCATGAGAATATTTCTAACAAACCAGAGATGTTGCAAGCTAACTTCTGCTGAGGCAGTGGAATGGCGATCATTCAGATCTGTCTCAACAGATTGTATTAGACAGACAGTTGAGAGAATCGCTCTCTTGGTGGCTCTGTCCTGATCATCTGTCCCGAGGCACATGCTTCTTAAGACCATCATGGGAGATTGTGACTATGGATGCAAGTCTATCCAGATGGGGAGCGGTTTGGGGTGCCAGAAAGGCACAGGGTTTGTGGACTCGGGAGGAGTCCTCGCTTCCGATCAAAATTTTGGAACTTGCAATTTTTAAGGCCTTGAAGGCTTGGCCACTTCTTGCTTCGTCCCAGTTTATCAGATTTCAATCAGACAATATAATCTTGGTGGCTTGCATCAACCATCAGGGGGGAATGAGAAGTTCCTTGGCGATGAAGGAAGTATCTCAGATTCTGGAGTTGGCAGAGGCCCACAGCTGTTTGCTGTCATCGATCCACATTCCGGGTGTGGACAACTGGTAGGCGGATTTTCTCAGCAGGCAATCCTTCCATCCAGGGGAATGGTCTCTCCATCCTGAGGTGTTTGTAGAGATATGCAGCAAGTGGGGGATGCCAGAGATATATCTCATGGCGTCCCGTCTCAATACCAAGCTACCCAGGTACAGGTCGAGGTCGAGGGATCCCCATGCGGATCTAATAGATGCACTAGCAGTGCCCTGGAGGTTTAAACTCCTATAGCTTTTTCCTCCATTACCGCTTCTTCCTCGAGTGATGGCCCGCATCAAGCAGGAGCAGGTATCCATCGTGATCGCGAAGGACGTGGTTCGCGGATCTAGTGGGGATGTCCTGCTGATACAAGATCAATTTGTTTATCAAAATCTAGATTCTCTGAGGCTGATTGCGTGGAGATTGAACACTTAGTCTTAACCAAGAGAGGTTTCTCTGAGAGTGTTATTGATACTCTTATTCAAACTCGTTAACCAGTTACTCAGCGTATCTACCACAAGGTGTGGGTGACCTTCTTATTCTGTTGTGAAGAGCGTGGTTTTTCCTCGCACAGAGTTAAGGTTGCCAGGATCTTATCTTTTCTCCTGGATGGGCTTGAGAAGGGCTTTTCTGCTAGTTCCCTGTCGGTTTTATTGCACACGAGACTGACTGAGCTTCCAGACGTGCAGTCCTTTGTTAAGGCTCTAATTAGGACCAGACCTGTGTTTAGATCTGGGGCTCCTCCTTGGAGCCTAAATCATATTCTTCGGGTTTTGCAACAGGTTTCCGTTTGAGCCTCTGCATTCCGTTGACATTAAATTGTTGTCTTGGTAGGTTCTCTTTTTTATTAGCTACTGCCTCTGCGTGCAGAGTTTCTGAGATCTCTGCTTTGCAATGTGAGCTCCCTTATCTGATTTTTCACGCATATAAGGCAGTTTTACATCCTTAATTAGGGTTTCTTCCTAAGGTTGTGTCAGATCGCAACATCAATCAGGAGATTGTGTTTCTTCCTTGTGTCATAATCCTTCTAGATCGAAGGAACGCTTACTTCACAATTTGGATGTGGTTCACCCCTTGAAGTTCTATTTTCAGGGTACTAAGGAGTTTAGAGAATCTTCCTCTTTGTTTTGTTGTCTATTCAGGGAAGCGTAAGGGACAGAAGGCTACTTAGACTTCCCTATCTTACAAGTTTGATGTTGTTGCTTCGGCTGAAGCAGCTTTCGAGAGAAAAGTTTTGCAGGCTGTAATGCCCTCAGAATAATGTCCGCCTCTTCCTTTTTGTTCCCTCCCGTTATTCATTCACTGTCCTCTGGAGCTTGGGTATCGTTTTCCCAGCAGTAAGGAATGAAGCCGTGGACTCTCCCTATCTTAGGAAGGAAAACATAATTTATGCTTACCAGATAAATTCCTTTCCTTCTGGATAGGGAGATTCCACGGCCCCGCGCATTTTTCCTTCTAAATACAGGAGGAGTCCACAGCTGCATTCATTACTTGTGGGAATACAGAACCTGGCCACCAGGAGGAGGCATAGACACCCCAGCCAAAGGCTTAAATACCTCCCCCACTCAACTCATCCCCCAATATTATTTGCCTTTCATCACAGGAGGTTGTCAGAGAAGTGTCTGAAGTATTACGGAGTAGTTCCTTATGGAGGGTAGTATTCTTCAAGAGGGAACTGGAGTTTATAGTAGTCTTGTCAGCCTCTCAGTGAAAACATTGATGAAGGTTACAGTCCGGAGATGCAGGGAGAGTCTTTGTGCGAAACCATCCCGACTCATATTAACAGCTCCATAAGCAATCAGCGTTGACGAGTTTCACTGCCTGCTTTTCTATATTTAAGTCCATGTCAGAAGTTCTGCTACAATCTCAAACTTGAGATTTAAAATTTTTTACTTGCATGTTAACGTCAAATAACAGGACAGTGGGGACTTTATTCATGTTTATGTGATTCTGACTGCTTAGGTGTAGGAGACATTTAGACGTTTTGGGGCTCATAGGCTATTACGGAACTTACAGGTTAATTTTCCTGCTGCGCAGTTTTATTACACTGGCGCACTTTTCCTTAGCGGGAGTGATCTTGCACGTTGCACCACGTGACCGGGTGCGGTCACGTTTTTTGTTTTTCCTATTTCTGTATTCCTGACCGAGCATCTGCGAAGAGGATCTGTTTCTCTACCTGTCTGAGTCATAGGAGGTGGTGAGTGCTCCAGCCATTGGGGGTGTATGGTGCCAGTTGTTTTTGTCCATAACCTAATTAGTCGAGTTATGGAGGCTTCTGGTATGTTAGAGGGGGGTTCCTCTGATTCAGATTTTGATATCTGTGTATATTGTGAGGAGGCCCGGGTAATCCAGCCCTCTCAATTATGTTCCGTATGCCACCATAGGATGTTCTCTTCCAATGTTGGGAGGTTGGAGAGCGCTGAGCCCTCCGCCTCTGAGGATTCTGCATCCCGTGAGGTTCTTTCCCTAGAATCTTATGTTCCTTTACCGGCAGTTGTCCTGAATACCATTACCTCTTCTCCTGAAGGAGGTCTCTTTCCACCAGAAGTTACTATACTATGGGGTTTCGCAGGGCCATATCTCTGACTTTAGCGCATTTGCATCTTCCTGCCACGTGTAAGAGAAGACTTTATTTGTGTGCTCCTACCCAAGGTCTGCTTTGTAAGAGGGCGATGGTATCCGATCAGTCTTCTGGGGAAGTAGTGTTCCCCCAGATACTCCGACTGAGGTGAATTTTGCTTTTAGATTTAGAATGGCTCGTCTGTGTGTACTTCCGAGAGAGGTTTTGGTGACTTTGGAGGTTCCCAGTTCTAATTAGTCAGCTGAATCTCAGTCTTCTGAAACAGATAGCGAGCTTGTTTAGACAACTGGAGGGATGGTGATCATATTCCTTATCGTTTCTATTTGTTATTTCTTTGTTTTTTGTACCAGATTCCCAGTTCTGAGCTCTTGAGGAATTGTCGCATTACGGGCTGGACCTGTCTGTTTTCACTTTCCCTTTGGCTATCACTTGTGTGCGCTTGCCTATTTTCTTTTATAATCTGGTTGGGATAGGTTTGATTTTCTTTTTAATTTTAGAGCTCGAGATTGTTGTAGAATCTCTTCTGGAGAAGACTTTTCGCCTCTGGGATTCTGATACTAGCGATTTTCATTGTCGCAATTGATGGACTTCTTCCGGTGGAAGTTCTATTAAAGGGGAAAAAAAAAAAAAAACATAACAAAAACAAAGAAGGTCTCTGGTCGGGGTGATGTTCCCTCGATATGTCAGAGACTATGTTTAAGCTTTGGATCTTATATGTTTTTCGATTTATTATTCTCAGTTTTCTGGCTCTGCTAGAACTTTAGAATTTTCACTTTGACCCTTGGACAGATATGTTGTATCCTACATATCAGGCTGGTCCTGGTTGGGTATTTGTTGTCTCTGTTCTTTTTGGGATTTATAACAGATATGTTGTATCCTATATAACAGACTGGACCTGTTTGGTTACTATTTATCTTTGTTTTTGTTTTTTATTTTTTTTAAGAGGTTGTTTTCTTGTTCCTTTGGTCCAGAGGAAGCTCTTCTATCCTAGATGTCAGGCTGGTCCTAGTTTCAATCATCTTGGTTGGGCGTCTGTATTGGATCATGTAAGTCTTACGAGTTAACTCCCTGCTTAGCAAAGCTGTTGACTTGGAGTTTGAATTCTGCTGTGGCAGTTTTCTTTAGGAACTAAGTCTTTCCTCTCCTGATGAGGGGGGGACAGGTGACTTTTTGTGGTCTTTTTCCCGGTTACTTTTCGCAGGGGTAAAAAAAATGTTCCCCTCTATTGGTACTCCACAGGGGTTCTCTCGTTCTATTTATTTTCTTTGCTCTCAATGCAGAGCTTATTTCTTCTTCCTCTTAAAGGTTGCTATACGGTTCTCTCTTCCATTATCAGGGAGATAAATACTTTCCTGTCATCATGTTGAGGAAATCTGGTTTTTAGGGACCTTCGTTCTGATCCTAGATTTTCTTGGGATCTAGGGGTTTTTTAGACAGTATCCTGTTTTCCTGGTTTCTGGTTGCTCCTGGTTTTGGATGGTTCTGGTTTTCTCCATCGCCTGCTAGGAGTATTAAGGAATCTCTCTTGTCCCTTGGATTGGAGTTCCTGGGGTAGGCCCCAGGGTGGAGCCAGCTGTTGTAGCCTGTTGGTTAGCTTAGCTGCCTAGCACACGGAAGGTTTCCAGTTTGAAACCAGCTTCTTGCACCTTGAATGTGTGCTCACAAGCTGTTTATTCCTTGGATGCTGTTTGATCTTCAAACAGGAAGTCCTGTTAGGCCGTGTTGAGTTTCAGTACTCTACGGGCTTGCCCTGCAGTTTTCCTTCAGACCTCGTTGGTACTGTGGGAGGGTGATGTTTAGCCCAGTCCGATCATTTGGTGTGGCATTGTTACTTATCTATCTTCCAGTGTCCAGTATGCAGTATTTCTTTCCCTGTTCTGGGAAAATTACCTTTCGCTACTGGGGTGGTTTTGACTTATCACTTCCATGGAAGTGGGAGAGAATATTCTGAGATTCCTTCTTTTTTCTTTCTAGGGAATCTTCGGTCATTCTCTCTACTCTGAGGACCTTATCTTCTGCGTTTTTACCAGTTGGGTTCGTTCTGAAGTAGATTTTTATTTTTCTAACTCCTGAGAGTTTAGAAGGAGTTCGAGGGACTCTTTCTGTGTGTACTTTGTTCTGGATCCCGAAAGGGTGTTTTCGGAACTGTACCTTTGGTGGAATCCGATCTAGGCTCTTTGGGTGCCCGTGCCTATCCTGGTTTTATTCCCTTAGGGGATCAGAATTCTTAAGTAGAACTATGGACCTTTTAGGTGCCTGGAAAGTTTTACTCTTCGGCTATGTCACTCCTTCTGGGTTGACTCAGTCTGACAGGAGCGGGCGTAAGGGTATCTGATTCCTCCTTTCTTCTGAGACTTAGTTTTCCTGGCTTGGTCTTCTCCATTGTGGGTGCTCCTTATTATGGAGTTTGGCAGGGTCTTTGCCCTTGGATCCGTGAGAGGGGTTTTCTGAAAGGTGTCGGTCCTTTCCTCAGCTTGTAGCTGTTCCCTCGTTATAATTTTGGGATGGCGACCTTCCCACCTCTGTTTCGGTGGGGTGGTGTTGGTTCTCTGTTTTTATATCTCTTCTTGAGGTTTTCTCTTGTCCCCTTCCAGGGTGTCCTGGAGTAAGGGTTCTTAGCCGGTTCTTGTATAGGACGGCTGGTTCTTATAGCCTGAGGGTTTACCTGGCTGCCTATCAGACGTGCAGTTACGGGTTGTATCATCTGTCACCTTCTGCCCTGGTATATGGGCTCCTAAGAGGATCTAGATATCTGTTTCTGTTATGTTCCGAAGGCCATGAACTTTTGGTGTTCATTTCCTTTGTTGGGACGCGGCCTGCGGTCAGGCAGTTGCGTTTATAATTGTATGCCTTTTCAGGAACTTAGTCTTCTTGTTAAGGATTTGCATCAATTCTTAGTATCAATGTGGGAGATGGTCCTTGTTTTTTATATTCTTGACCTGTTCTGTTGTGGAGTATCTCTACATGGCCTAGTCTCTCTTGCAGTCTAGTGATCCGTTCTCCTTATGGGTTTTCGATCTAAGGAGACTTTTTCCTCGGGTTCTGCAAGGTGCTTCTCCCTCTGTTCCCTTTTTTCTGGGTTCGTGCCTTGAGGTTTTTTCAGACTTTCTTTAGCATGGTCAGTTTGTACCTATGTATCTTCCTATCGGAAGTGTAAGGTGTTGGGAGTCTTGGTTGCCTTCCTTGTCGTGTTCGTGGAGGAGTGTTTTTTGCTTGACCTCATAGACAGCGGGATTCTGGTGTGGGCTCTTAAGGTCCTAATTGTTGGGCAGTTACTTGGTCGTCCTATCTTTTTTTTGGTTCCTCTGCTTCTGTTGAAGCACTTTTCGGGAGACTGGGTTGGTTTTAGGCTGTGGTGCCCTCAGATTGGGGCCGCCTCTTATTTGTACCCTCCCGTTAGCATTCAGTGTCCTCTGTAGCTTGGTTATTATTTTCCACAAGTAATGAATGCAGCTGTATTTAGAAGGAACACAAAAATTATGACTTACCAGATAATTTCAGGGAGAGTACACAGCTCCCGCCCGTGCTTTCCGGTGGGCGGCACTAGATTTAAATTGTTTCTTCTAGCACCTTGTTCATCCTGATATTTCTTTTATGATTGAGTATACATTTTTAAACAACTCCAATTTACTTCTATTATCAATTTTACTTCATTATCTTGATGTTCTTTAATTAAGGAGCAACAATGCAGTACTGGGAGCTACCTGAACACATTGGTAAACCAATGAAAAGATTTATATATGAGCAGCCAGCTCCTGAGCCTACCTAGGTATTCTTTTAAAGAAATGATACAAAGAGAACTAAGCAACTTAGATAATACAAGTAATTCGGAAAGTTGTTTAAAATAGCACGGTCTATCTATCTGAATCATGAAAGAAAAATATTGGGTTTTATGACCCTTTAACAATATATTGTAAATATAATGCTGTAAGCAATAAACAGTAAGTCTGATCAGTGAGTAAAAAGAAAGATAGAAGAGTTTCAATTAAGGAGACATAGTTAAACAATTGCTCCTCAGTACAATAGTCGCTGTTTACTAAAGTTATATTCTCTTTCTATAACGCGTCATGACATTTGGTAAGATCTTGAATGAGATTATTTTTTTTCTTTCATGGTTCAGTTAGAGCATCCAATTTTAAGCAATTTTTTAATTTACTCCTATTAATTTTCTTCGTTCTTTTGGTATCTTTATTTGAAAAAGCAGGTTTGTAAGCATAGGAGCCGGCTCATTTTTTGTTTAGCACCCTGGATAGTGCCTGCTGGTTGGTGGCTACATTTAACCAGGAATCAAGTAGCGCTACCCAGGTGCTGAACCAAAGATGGGCCGGCCGATAAGCTACATTCCTGCTTTTGCAAATAAAGATACCTAGAGAACGAAGAAAATTGATAATAGGAGTACATTAGAAAGTTGCTTAAAATAGCATGCTTTATCTGAATCATGAAAGAAAAAAATTTGGTTCGGTATCCCTTTAAGGTGGCTGTGTAAAGCATTAATATAGCAATCCGAATACTATACCTTAATTAAGTAGGTAGTGCTGCATGAAATCCCCTTGGCTCCCAAAGGGGGATTAAACAACTTGCCTTCTGGCAGCCGAGGAATAACCATCCTAACACAATATTTTTCTGTACAAAATTACATTAGAACATTTGGGAAAATGCAAAAGAAAATTTGTGTTTGGAAAGCACGACTGTTACAGATGTTGTCGATTCTTAGTTCTAAAAATTGTTTAATTACTTCTTTGGTAAAAGAGAATAACACATTTTCAGAAGTTTTTTTTACTGGCAAAGGTATGTTTAAGTCACACACTGTTGTAAATTATCTTATTGGTGTTTATAGTACTAGGGACAAACTCTTGATGAACAGCTGAGAATGTTAGAAAGCATTGGAAGCCAAGACAAGTAATTTTGCAAAGCTGCCTATGAATGTACAGTAATGCTAGGAAAGAACATCTTGATTAGGTTAAATGTTGGATAATCTACAGCAAAGACCATTACCAGGAAATGCAACAGATTGTGGAACAGATTTACTTATTAACACACATAAGCAGAAGTCTTTTTGCCAACAATTTTGTATAAGTTGGGAGCCCATATTTAAACTTTTGCAGTGAAATATGCCAGTATCCATAAGAAATGCTCTTTGGAAATGACACAGAATTCAATATAGCGGATGGATGAAATCTAAAGAACCTTATCAGTTAAATTTTAATGAAATTCAGAGGTGTTTGAAAAGATATGCTTTTAATTTATATGAAAAGACACATTTTGAAGTCATAGTAGCAGCTTTTATTTTTTAAACAATTAGAATTTCAGCTACATTTGCAAAAAAGGAGATAAACACGTTTTAAAGGCATTATAGAGAAAGTTAAAAGCATACAAAAATACTTAAAGGGACACTGAACCCAATTTTTTTCTATTGTGATTCAGATAGAGCATGCAATTTTAAGCAACTTTCTAATTTACTCCTATTATCAAATTATTTTCATTCTCTTGGTATCTTTATTTGAAATGCAAGAATGTAAGTTTAGATGCCGGCCCATTTTTGGTGAACACACTGTGTTGTTCTTGCTAATTGGTGGGTAAATTCACCTACCAATAAAAAAGTGCTTTCCATGGTCTGAACCAAAAAAATAGCTTAGATGCCTTCTTTTTCAAATAAAGAAAGCAAGAGAATGAAGAAAAATTGATAATAGGAGTAAATTAGAAAGTAGTTTAAAATTGCATGCTCTATCTGAATCACGAAAGAAAAAATGTGGGTTCAGTGTCCCTTTAAGCTTTCACAGATCCTTGGTATACTGCTACAAGAAGTTCCTCAAACTAGCAACAATGTTGTTTGCTAAATTCATCCAATCACACTGCCCCATTTACAGATTTATATGTGCAAGTTATTGATTTCTCCTGGATCATTACATTTTTGCAGTTGCCCAAAAATAAGATAAGCATTATTTATTTGTGAAACCCTATGAGCTGGACTAATAAAATATACAATATTAAAGGGATTGTAAACCCAAACAACTTTCTAATTTACTCCTATTAATTTTTCTTCATTCTCTTGCTAACTTTATTTGAAAATCAGAAATCTAAGCTTAGGAGCCAGCCCATTTTTGGTTCAGCACCCTGGGTAGCGCGTGCTGATTTTGGCTACATTTACCCACCAATCGGCAAGCGCTACCCAGGTGCTGAACCAAAAATGGGCTGGCTCGTAAGCTTAGATTTCTGCTTTTCAAATAAAGATAGAAAGAGAACGAAGAACATTTGATAATAGGAGTAAATTACAAAGGTGCTTAAAATTGCATGTTCTTTCTGAATCATGAAATAAAAAATGTGGTTTAGTATCCCTTTATACACAACTGAAAGAATAAACACAGCCAATATTTTGCGGATGATTTTAATGTTTACAAATCTTTTAGGAGTTTCTAAGCTACACACTCTCCTTTCTACACCTCCTGCCTACTTTATTTTTATATTTTGTGGTACATACATTTTGTCAAATGTTTCCGTATGTAATTATACCATGGTGGCCGATTTATCGTTTTGCGGGCAGACATCGATAAATGCAGACAGCGTATCATTGCACAAACATTTATCGTGAAATGCTTGTACAATACAGCCCCCTGCACATTCGCTGCCAATCAGCCGCTAGCAGGTGGTGTCAATCATCCCGATAGTATCTGATCGGGATGATTGCTGTCCGTCACCTCAGAGGTAGCTGACAAGTTTAAGACCGCTGCTTCTTAACTCTTGTTTCCGGCGGGCCTGAAGGCTCGCACGGAAACTGCAGCATACGGGGCATGATAAATCGGCCCCTTTATCTTACATTTGTGATAATTGTTACACAGAATAATTAGCTATTTCCAAGCATTCATCTGATAAATAATGGCCGCAGAATCACCCAATTGTACAGAAAATGTTGAGCTGCATAAATATATGGTGTTATTTATGGAGAAACATATTAATTTAGTTTCCAGCCATGTTAGTGGTGGATATACTCAACACTGGCTTGTGAACTGTCAGATTTTACTGTAGACCTGGTTTCTGTTTTGTCTTAGTGGTTTTAACCGTCAATATCCATGTAATAATTTTTAGGTTTACTACATGGCATGTAAGTGTTTTATTGAAAAGTTTAGAATTTGCTTTTTTAATTGCATAACAAATAGGGATCAGTTATCTTTTTTTATGATGTAGTGATGAGAGAGGCACATAAATGGAGTTAAGAATGGTGTATTTGTGTTCAGTGTGCAATTATAGAATGTAATTCCAAAAGTAATTTGTAATGTTGACGGTAGGTATTTTTCTTTGCGTTGGAAGAAAGCACACAGCTTAGTCAGCACTCGCTTGGATGCACAAAGCAAGGCTAAAAGCATAAAAGTGAAGAGTTATTTACAGCATTTGACCAAACAGTGATACAGTCTCTGCTATCCTGGGTCCGAACATCCAGTTAACACATGCTGAGAACTCCCAAGGGTGTCATATTTGTAATCTCCTCTATGCATATACAAAATCCAGAAGAGGGCTGCACTCTCCATTGGAAGTGGGTACACATCCCAAGCAACTTGCAAAACTGCAGGCAGGTATTTGCAATCAGAAATTCAGGCAGTTAACCCGAGAACAAAATCTTCACTTTTATGCGTTCAGCCTAGTTGTGTGCATTCAATATATACTATATATGTGTGTGTGTATATATGTATGTGTGTATGTATATGTGTGTGTGTATGTGTGTATATATATATATACATATATATATATATATATATATATATATATATAAAATAAGAGGATAAGCACTAACAATCAGATATATGTACTTTAGTATCAATTAAAAGTTCAAGTGCTCGAGACTATGGTGTACTACTACCAATTACACCAAGAAATAGTATAAATACAAATATAAGACTCCGCACTTAATATGAATAAATAATGAATGCAAAAATGTGCAAAATAAGGAAATATTTTTAATGTACACAGAAGAATAAGTAATAACGTAATTATACTGCATACACAGAATCAAAATGCCACAAACATCCATACAACCATACATACAAACTGGGCGTCCCCAGTTATCAAAAAAGCAAGTAAAGCAGCACTTGGGCAAAGGAGTAGCAGGGCAATCATATAGTTAAAAAATATAACTTTTATTTAAACATATGCTAAAAAAATACACAGCTCCAAACTCCCTAGAGGTAAAAGATGTAGCAAAGAATCACAGATGAAGCAGTTCATGCACTTTAGAAAGTTCATACATCCAATAAATGGTAAACGTTATTAGGATAACACATAATCTCAAGTATCACCAAGATGTAATAGAGTGTTTCCATTTATGTATAAACCTTGTTTCCATATGTGTATTAACTTTGAAGGTATATTGTAATGCCACTCCGGCACTCAAGGACCAAAGTCCGCCGTGAGGATCTGTGCAAATGTAACGCTCACAGAGCGATCTCACCCAAACCGTGTCTGGTATATAGTAGAGAGCGTCCGTGTCACAGGTAATAGTAGTGATTCAAGCTATGCTCCGCATCAATAGAAGGGTCAGCGACCCAATGCAGCATGTGAGTATCCAACTCCCTTAGCGTCTGACGTCACATCCAACAGTCAGGCAACGCGCGTTTCGGGCTCCGCCCTTCAACTTGGCCTGTCGTCATCCCGATAGCCACCTCCTTTTCAAGCTTGAAACTTGTTACTGCAGAATATGCCCACTCGGTGTCATTACTCCACAACTCATTCATAAAAAGACAGCCACATCACAGACATGCGCAAATGCATTAAATGAATGCTTCAAGCTTTAAACAAAACTTATACATGATATATATATTTGCGATTAGGCTGTAACCATTTTTATGAAGCTTCAATGCTGAGTTACAATTTTACAGAGGGATCCAAATGCTTCGAATTAAACAACACCAAAACGAGATGAAAAAATGGGGGGCGGAGCCAACTACCACAGAAGCAGGACGCACATCTTAAGAGCTCCTAATATCTACCACGATCTTACTAAGTTTTATTATTGATAACACCCTCCCGTGTCTTTATATTGGAGATTTATATTGAAGACTACCTTCCGGATACAGTTAGAGGAATCCTACAGCGTTATACATCTAAACTTTTTCAACCCTAGCTCTATACCTTCTGGGGAAAAGCCGAGTATATGAAAGCATGGCCGCATTCTTTCTTTCTCAGCTACAGGAGTTATTGGCTCAGCATAATGACTCTCTTTTGGAAGCAGTGGCTGAGGCTTTTAGACCTTCCGTTACCTATACTACTGTTCCGGATGTTTTAACTGTCTGCGAGGAGAAGTACGCAGCAGGTCTGATTGCCATGCAGCAGCCGCCATCTTTGCTGCTTACACAGGGATCTCCCTCATTACCCTACACTAAAAATGAGCTTGAAAGGCGAGAAGCTGATGGAGGGCTGAACTCTATCTCAGTACTACAAGACCCGCTGCTGGATGCGCTTTGCAGTGGTTTAGAGAGGACACAGACAACAGAAGATCATCTCCGCATGACTACAAGATTAACCCAGCATGAGGCGGTGAGCTCTCTCCTTGCGACAAGCGCAAATGGAACTACAGAGAGGGCCTATAAGGATCCTACAGCGAGCCAGGCACCTAACAATCTGAGTTACCCCCAGCTAAAGTCAACGTTGTCTTCAATTGAAGAGAGGATGGTGAGGCCACTCACAAAAACAAGCCAGGCGCACAGATCTCCTAGCCTTACAACTGGGCTAAATATCACTACAGACTTACTCACAGCCCGCTTCCCACCGCGCCTCTCCGGGAGTTGTGGAGATGTATGCAATAACCCCGGTACTTCTCCCATACCTCTCCCAGCATCAAATCAGTGTAGAGAAGACCGGGCTGATCCCCTGCTGCAATGTGCAACCGGAGTGGGATAGACATTTATGAGACCCATGGGTGACAAAACGCTTCTGCCTATTTGTTTTGAGCTTGTGCTTGGCTTCCATTTAACTCTCTATCCTTGACTCCTTTTTTTTTTTTTTTAGTTTGTCCTATAGAGTAAATATAAGTTTATTATTATTTCTTGTTTGGGGCTCTACTATTACAATTTGTATGCATCAGGGTGTGGCATGTACTAGATTAGCTGATGTATGAGCAATGCAGCATATGTTGCAGCATATTATTTTTACCGGGCACAGGGGTTTTCCCCCCAGTAAAACCTAAAGTTCTTCTATTTCTAGGTACAAGCTATATTAATATGTTTAATCATATATAGTTATATAGCTCCAGATATATATATAATAGCTGTCTATATGATGATAGAGCAAGGACAGACTCACATTGCATACACTGAGGATGTTATTACATTAGTTGGTTGTACCCTTAAAGGCTATAGGCTTATTTGGCTGAGTTCTATGTACCTCTACGATTTTTGTGATTTTATACACATACTGCTTTACATGTGATATATAGATCATAATAGTTTACATATGAAGTATAAGTACTATGTTGCTTGCAATTAGATTCTATCATATTGGGGTGCTATATTGATAATCTGACTCCTATACCATACACAAACCTCTGCTTCTCCATGTTTATTACACTGCATGTTTATGCCCCTTATTGTTTACTTGCACCTTCCATGTTATAAGTATATTTTAAACATCTCATCACATAATAACCCTATGTCTGCATTCTATGCTTGTGACGTTCCGTGCCTGCGGCCGGGGTGACGGGACGCCTATATTTTATAAATATATAGATCTAAAGCATAATTCTAGACATAGTTTTCCGCCAGAATGCAAATTACTGTACTTGAGTAATGTTTATATTGCCCTTTATGGTAGAACTCTAGCCATGTTTACAATATTCCATTTATATCTGCCATATAACCACGACAGACATATGTGATCTCAGTATTATTAATATTAAATTGATTTTCTTTGCCTATATATACAGGAGTGCTAGAATCATAATAGTAAGTGAGCACTCTGGTTTACTCAGATGAAACATGTGGCACCTACTTAGCAGGCTAGTCCTATCTGTTGGAGTGGAGTTGCCCTCAGATCCACCTTAATTATTATATAGTGACTACCATATATTGTCAAATTAATATCCCACCTAGTTGGAGCTTAGCTGATCTGGAAAGAGATTAGAAGTTACAAATAACTTGTCCTTAGGCTTGGCAGCTTAGCTCACAAGTACCCTACTAGATGCTCCTCCGGTTTAACTTAAGATTTAGTGTGTAAACCCATAACTTGCTGGGGGGAACATAGCTATACTGCGATGCACAATTATAGCCGGAAGCTTATCACTCTGTCTTGGGTGTAGGCAGGTCCTGCACTATTATTAGCATCTACGCCCTTATTATATACAGCATCTTGATTAAGCTCCATAAACTAAGTTAGCCCTTTGAATATAATACTTGAGGCCCTCCAGACCAGGCATACCCTTAGCCCAATATTTATTTAGAATATAAGGCGTTTACCACACTTCAAATAACCACCTCCCCCCCCCCCTCTATCTTATAATGTACCTCCTAGGTAAGGAGGCCTATCTATGCGGTCTTTCTAACCAGTACCGCAACCTACCCCATCTATTTTCTATGTTTCTATGTGCAGCTTTTCACTCTACCATAAAATTGACTCTATTTCTCCTACTTAGTCAAGCGAAACTGTTAAGCTTCACTTACAAATTGAGTTACAAGTTTTAAGTTTAGTATTTTCAATTTCATCACACTACTTATATATTACAAAAACTTGTTTTGCTGTGTTATAAAAAAAAATAAAAAAAATAAGGAAGACACATGAAGACCATTCACTACTTACACATTGTGCAATATATGCCATAACTATTGTTTATATTTGACTTACTTTGAGAATTTTGAATACATTTCATTGGCAAGTTTGTGTATTATAAACATTCCTACAGATCTAACTTATGTATAATTTTACATTCCTGTATATTCTCATGTTTATATGGCTTCGTGATAATATGCATGTAACCTTATTGCTTTTTCTTTGTCTTCAATAAAAAGAATATTAAAAAAAAAAAAAAAAAAAAATGAAAAAATTGTAAAAAAAAAAAAAAAAAGTTATGAAAAAAGAATATATTTTTTTAAAAAATTGGGAATTTTTTTTAAAAAAACAAAGAAAAAAAAACAAAGAAAAAAAAAATGTCTATTTCAAGACTAACACATCTCTTACCAAAGAGAACAGATGAGGCCATAGTCCCTATACAAAAGTGCCCCATGTAATTTCCCTATTGAGACCATAGGGAGTCAAGGAATCCATTTTTTTGATCCAAAGAGCTTCTTTTTCGAACAGTAACTTTTGCCTATTCCCACCTCTCCTTAAAGGGCCAACCCCATCCACCACCTGAAATTTGAGTTGACTTTTATTATGCCCTAAAAGTGTAAAATGATGGGCAACCGGGGCAGAGGGGTTTAGTTTACCAATAGCTACTTTATGCTGTTTAATCCTTTCACGGATGGATTTTGTGGTTTCACCCACGTAGGCTAGCCCACATGGACATTTGATGACATAGACTACATAATTGGAGTCACAGGTAAAGTGTCCTCTAATTGGCAGGCGTTTGCCCGATCTAGGGTGTGTAATTGTGTCCCCCAATTGTATAGACTTACATTGTGCGCAATTATTACAAGGGAATGTGGCTTGTGGGACAGAATTATCAGCTATTCTCATTGACCCAATGTTTGTATCTGCTTTGACCAGGGCGTCTCTCAGATTCCGGTTTCTCTTATATGAGAATAAGGGAAAATCCTTAAATGTGCCAGCGAGCAATTTATCCTCTGATAATAGACCCCAATGTTTCCTAAAAATCATTTTTAATGGGGCAATGTGGTAACCATAAGGTACCACAAATGGAATCCTATCATTAGGAATTTTCCTACTAGATTTGTTCTCAATAAGGTCAGTACGGGGAATAAGGTCTACCTTTGATTTATGCATGTTTAATAGATCAATGGGATAGCCCCTGCTCTCAAAGTGATCAAAAAAATTGTCAAATTGTTCATTCAGACGTGGGGTGCCATTAACTATACGTTTGGCCCTTAAGAGTTGGCTGAAAGGAAGGCTCCTAATGGTCTGTGGAGGATGGAAGCTGGAAAAAACAGCAAATTATTTCTGTCTGGGTCCTTTCTAAACACATCTGTTAGCAAGGAACCATTACTCAATGAAATAGTTATATCAAGAAAATTTTATTTGATGGTAAATTGAAGGTTTGGATCAAAAGTATTCAATTCCTGAAAAATAGGTATCAGTGAATTATTGTCACCTGTCCAAACCATGAAGACATCAATATATCTTTTCCAAAAACTGCAGCGTGTCTTAAAACTCTGATTGTTATAGAAAAATTTGTGTTCAAATTCGTTTACATACAGGGATGCGTATGTGGGGGCCATATTGGCCCCCATCACTGTACCCTTAGTTTGCAAGTTAAAGGAATCTCCAAAGAGGAAATAGTTCCTTGTTAATACTATTTCAAGCAAATCCATAATGAACATCCGTTCCCTGTGTGAATAGAGAGCTATTCTGTTTAATTGTTCACCAATGCATTTCATACCCTCACAATGTGGTATAGATGTATATAATGATTTAATATCAAAGGTCACAAGGATTGAATTCCTAATAAATTCCAAATTTTCAATCTGTCTCAAAAAATCTGTGGAGTCTTCCAGATGTGAAGGAACATCCTCAAGCAAAGGCCGCAGTAGCTTATCAAGAAATATTGAGATTGGTTGAAAAATGTAATTTGTGCTAGCCACAATGGGCCTCCCCGGAGGATTATTTAAACACTTATGTATTTTTGGCAAACAGTATATTACTGGTATAACAGGATCTTTTTGAATCAAGAAATCTGCTTGTTTCTTGGTGATGATGCACTGATCTAGTGCCATGTCTACTCTAGATTGTATATAAGATTGAAATTTACTCGTAGGGTTAAAAGTTAGCTTTGAGTAATTATCACTCACATCCAATTTACTTTGGACCTCAATCATATATTGGTCTCTGTTCATGATAACAAGGGCCCCGCCCTTATCGGCTGGTTTGATGATCACGTCTTTTCTAGACCTCAGATCCTCAAGAGCCTTCCTTTCAGCCAATGTCAAATTAGAAATACAGGTAGCCCTCAGTTTACGCCAGGGTTAGGTTCCAGAAGGAATGGTTGTAAATCGAAACCGTTGGAAAATGGAAACCCGGTTTATAATGTAAGTCAATGGAAAGTGAGGGAGATAGGTTCCAGGCCCCTCTCAAAATTGGCATAAGTAACACCTAATACATTATTTTTAAAGCTTTGAAATGAAGACTTTAAATGCAAAACAGCATTATAAACCTAATTAAATAATCACACAACACAGAATATATAATTAAACTAAGTTAAATGAACAAAAACATTTGCTAAACAGCATTATAAACCTAATAAAATAATCACACAACACAGACTTCACTTGCATTTTTCTGCAAACAGTTCTTTCTATGCATTCCAATCTGGACTGATTTATAGACGGGAAGATCTTGTTCCTTTGAAATCTGCTCAATAGCTCAGGTATGGTTAAACTATTTCATTTCAGCTTGCTTGACTTTGCTGCAACACAAGCGGACAGCTCCACCTACTGGCTCTTTTAATAGATGCACTGCTTCTCAATGCTTTTCAATAGCAGTCACATGACTGGAAATAAAGGTTGTTATTCTGAAACAGTGTAAATTGAACCGTTGTAAAACGAGGGCCACCTGTACCCATTTTTATGCCCTTTGTCTTCAATTTGTCAAAGTCTTTTTTAATTAGTGTAATGAAAGATTCCACTGTGCTATTTGTGGTTGGTGCATGTGCTGAACTTTTAGTTCTAAGACCCTGAACCTGTGTGTGGAATTGGCTAAAGGTGTCCACAAATGCTTCGTGTCTGCTTTCCTGAGGGTGGGTGGCAAAAAAAGCTTTGAATCGAAGGTTTCTAAAGAAGCGTTTTAAATCTGCTTCAATTTTAAAGACAACAACTGTGTGTTTAACTCTTGTACCAAAGATACTTAATAGAATAATGAGAAGGGAAACAAATTCTTAGATGAAAGAACAATTGAACAAATATGTTCAAAGATAGTTAGTACATTTTAAATTTCAACTATAAGTTTAACTATTTAAAACTATTTATGAGTATGCTTTGACTATGTGCTTAACAATTTTTAAAGAAGTAATCAATCTTAACAATCCCGCATATAAGAAAACATGCTGTAGAAATCAGTTGAGGGGAGATATTACATTGTATTATATAGAGTTTATTCAAATCGTTATATATACAGAGTTGTATTATAAAGTTCATTAAAATTAATAATGGCCATAATAATTTAAAGACAAGAGAGATACCGTCAATATGGTGAGGATAACAAAAAAGATAAATATCTTGTTAATACAAATGGACATTGAACACAAGTATAATAATAACAATAAGAAAATAACATCCAAAGTTATGACACAATAATAACGTAAACAAAATCCGGTTAAAAGATATCTAAAGAATAAGGACTGTGCAATAACATCACGCATTGAGATAAATAAATCAGCCCAAAAATTATCATCACCACAATAAAGTAAATCTAGCAATACAATATGAAGTAAGTTGATACAATAATGTTGAAATAGTGTCAAGAATTTTTACTATGGAAAAAGATGTGTGAAGTGGGCACAGTGATTAAGGTGCAACAAATATATAAATATGCCAGTGGCTGAATAAAGCACAGATTTCAGGGTGACTCGATACACAGTTAACGCTTCCTCCAGACTAAACACACACCTGTTCAATATATCACTGAAGAGTACACAGTCCTGAACATAGAACCAATCAGATAGCAAGCAGGTAGTTTTTGATCAACCAATCAGAAAGAGGTAGGGATTTTAAAAGAGTGTTGTATGTACAAAGTTCTCATGCTATGATTACGGCTATCGCCGAAACGCGTAAGCAAGAGAATGCTATGCTATCTATATCTATGTTGTCCAAGTGAGATGTTTTAACTGACAGCAAGAAAGCTGAATAAAAGTTGTTTTATTTTAACCGAACCAGCCTAGTGCTCCTCTGTTTTTGATCGTCTGATCACTACATATTCATATGTCAATTTTAAAGAAGTTGGGGCCTGTTGTTGGAATAAAAGATAAGCCTTTTTGTAAGACAGAGGTGGTAAGGGGATCAAGTGTAATGGAGGAAATATTAATTACCAAGTTTTCAGTTATCTCTTGCTGTGTCTTGTTTGCATGTGATTTCCTGTTCCTCTTCCCCCCTCTGTGTGTTCTCTTTTTTCTTTGGGTTTGTGTTTGTAAGTACCTTGGCCTAAAGGGGAGGGGCTTCTGAAATCTTGATCAGACGATGAATCACCTGAGTTATCTGTAGTGTGTTATCTGTAGTGTGTCTCGTTTTGGTGTTGTTTAATTCAAAGCATTTGGATCCCTCTGTAAAATTGTAACTCCGCATTGAAGCTTCATAAAAATGGTTACAGCCTAATCGCAAATATATATCATGTATAAGTTTCGTTTAAAGCTTGAAGTATTCATTTAATTCATTTGCGCATGTCTGTGATGTGGCTGTCTTTTTATGAATGAGTTGTGGAGTAATGACGCCGAGTGGGCGTATTCTGCAGTAACAAGTTTCAAGCTTGAAAAGGAGGTGGCTATCCGGATGACGACAGGCCAAGTTGAAGGGCGGAGCCCGAAACGTGCGTTGCCTGACTGGTGGATGTGACTTCAGACGCTAAGGGAGTTGGATACTCACATGCTGCATTGGGTCGCTGACACTTCTATTGATGCGGAGCATAGCTTGAATCACTACTATTACCTGTGACACGGACGCTCTCTACTATATACCAGACACGGTTTGGGTGAGATCACTCTGTGAGCGTTACATTTGCACAGATCTTCACGGCGGACTTTGGTCCTTGAGTGCAAGAGTGGCATTGCAATATACCTTCAAAGTTAATACACATATGGAAACAAGGTTTATACATAAATGGAAACACTCTATTACATCTTGGTGATACTTGAGATTACGTGTTATCCTAATAACGTTTACCATTTATTGGATGTATGAACTTTCTAAAGTGCATGAACTGCTTCATCTGTGATTTTTTGCTACATCTTTTACCTCTGCAATTGCCAGCTACCTAACCATTGCTTTTTTGCCATTTGCATGAACTGCCTCAACTTCATAGTGTTTGTATCCTGTATAGATTTACCAATGGTTTTGCACATATAACCTGGGGTTGCTTTTTTGCTCTCCATCTGACCTCCTTCACTCCATATTTGCTTGATAACTGGGGACGCCCAGTTTGTATGTATGGTTGTATGGATGTTTGTGGCATTTTGATTCTGTGTATTCAGTATAATTACGTTATTACTTATTCTTCTGTGTACATTAAAAATATTTCCTTATTTTGCACATTTTTGCATTCATTATTTATTCATATTAAGTGCGGAGTCTTAGATTTGTGTGTGTATATATATATATATATATATATATTTTTTTATATATACATATGTGTGTGTGTATATATATAATCCAGTATTGTCAAGACCAGTGAGTGCTGTCTCCTGATTTCCATATTCTACACCATATTCTAGCACCCTGGCATTTGGAATTAAAGTGTTAGTGAGAGTGCACCTGCCACTACCTGCTGTATATGTGTGTGTGTATATATATATATATATATATATATATATATAATGTACAGTAGCAAGGAAGTGCACTCTCACTTAAGTCCAACTACCAGGGTGCTAGTGAAGTGTAGTAAACATAGTAGACAAAAACTTGCACTCACTGGGTTTTTCAAAAGCCAATATTTACTGTGACCGTATTGTAACGTTTCGGGGACAATGTATCCCTTCCCTCAGACCATATATATATATATATGTATATATATATATGTATGTGTGTGTGTGTATACATACAAAGCACTGAAATGGACTGCACTCTCAAACTGGTTCAGGTACACATCCCATGTCACTGTAAAACTCACAGCACTGGGTACTCACCAGAATTTAGAAACAACTGTACAGCTCCCAACAACTCGGGCAGTTAACCCCAAACCAGTCTGGGTGCAAAGCTCAAAGTGGAAATTACAACACTTAGATAGTATGGCACTCTCCTGCAAGCACACAGTTGATTAAAAACAAAATAGAAGAGTTACAGCATTTGGCCAAATGGTTTAAGCTCAGGACCACATCAAGGTCTCTTCTTCCGAGCGTCCCTAACCTACACCCACACAATGCATGCTGTCAATCAATCAAACAGTGATACATACAAAAATAACACAGCCTTAAGTAATTTCCCAAGGCATATACTAAACACGAAAGTGAACTGTGTTTATTTGTATGTATGTATATGTTTAAATATATGTGTGTGTGTGTGTGTGTATATATATATATATATATATATATATATATATATATATATATATATATATATATATATATATATATATATATATATGAGAGAATCTCACAAAAGTGAGTACACCCCTCACATTTTATTTTTTCAAGGCACATACTAAACACGAAAATGAAATGTGTTTGTGTATGTATGTATATGTTTATATGTGTGTGTGTGTGTAAATATATATATATATATATATATATATATATATGTGTGTGTGTGTATATATATGTATATATATGTATATATATATATATATATATGTATATGAATATATATATATAAAAAGAGATAGAATCTCACAAAAGTGAGTACATCCCTCACATGTCTTTTCATGTGACAACACTGAAGAAATGACACTTTGCTACAATGTAAGGTAGTGAGTGTACAGCCTGTAAAACAGTGTAAATTTGTTGTCCCCTCAAAATAACTCAACACACAGCCATTATTGTCTAAACCGTTGGCAACAAAAGTGAGTACACCCCTGAGTGGAAATGTCCTAATTGGGCCCAAGTTGTCAATATTTTGTGTGGCCACCATTATTTTCCAGCACTGCCTTAACCCTCTTGGGCATGGAGTTCACCAGAGCTTCACAGGTTGCCACTGGATTCCTCTTTCACTCCTCCATGACGACATCACAGAGCTGGTGGTTGTTCGAGACCTTGCGCTCACCCAGCTTCCGTTTGAGCATGCCCCACAGATGCTCAATAGGGTTAAGGTCTGGAGACATGCTTGGCCAGTCCATCACCTTTACCCTCAGCTTCTTTAGCAATGCATTGGTCATCTTGGAGGTGTGTTTGTGGTCGTTATCATGTTGGAATACTGCTTGGGGATTTTGCTCTGCTTCAGTATGTCACAGTACATGTTGGTATTCATGGTTCCCTCAATGAACTGTTGCTCCCCAGTGCCGGCAGCACTCATGCAGGCCCAGACCATGACACTCCCACCACCATGCTTGACTGTAGGCAAGACACACTTGTCTTTGTACTCCTCACCTGGTTGTCGCCACACACGCTTGACGCCATCTGAACCAAATAAGTTTATCTTGGTCTCATCGGACCACAGGACATGGTTCCAGTAATCCATGTCCTTAGTCTGCTTGTCTTCAGCAAACCGTTTGCAGGCTTGCTTGTGCATCATCTTTAGAAGAGGCTTCCTTCTGGTACGACAGCCATGCAGACAAATTTGATGCAGTGTGGGGTGTATGGTCTGAGCACTGACTGGCTAACCCCCCACCCCTTCAAACTCTGCAGCAATGCTGGCAGCACTCATACGTATATTTCCCAAAGACGACCTGTATATGACGCTGAGCACGTGCACTCAACTTCTTTGGTCGACCATGGCGAGGCCTGTTCTGAGTGGAACCTGTGCTGTGAAACCACTGTATTGTCTTGCCCACCATGCTGCAGCTCAGTTTCAGGGTCTTGACAATCTTCTATAGCCTAGGCCATCTTTATGTAGAGCAGCAATTCTTTTTTCTTTCATGTAATTGGCAAGAGTCCATGAGCTAGTGACGTATGGGATATACTATCCTACCAGGAGGGAAAGGTTCCCAAACCTCAAAATGCCTATAAATACACCCCTCACCACACCCAAAATTCAGTTTTACAAACTTTGCCTCCTATGGAGATGGTAAAGTAAGTTTGTGCTTGATTTTCTACGTTGATATGCGCTTCTCAGCATTTTGAAGCCCGATTCCTCTCAGAGTACAGTGAATGTCAGAGGGATGTGAAGGGAGTATCACCTATTGAATGCAATGGTTTTCCTCACTGGAGATCTATTTCATATGTTCCTTAGTTATCGGTCGTAGGGATTCATCTCCTACCTCCCTTTTTCAGATTGACAATATACTCTCATATTCCATTACCTCTACTGATAACTGTTTCAGTACTGGTTTGGCTATCTGCTATATGTGGATGGGTGTCTTTCGGTTTTCATATGTTTTCATTACTTAAGACACTCTCAGCTATGGTTTGGCACTTTATGTATTAATATAAAATTCTAAATATATGTATTGTACTTATATTTGCCATGAGTCAGGTTTATGTATATTTCCTTTTGCAGACTTTTCAGTTTCATATTTGGGGAAAAGACATATTTAGGAAAATATTTTTCTCACCTGGGGTTTAGTCTTTTTTTCAAATTGACTGCTTTCTCATTAAATTTTCGCGGGCAAAATTAGGCTTGTGAGGCACAAAATGCTGATGTTTATTGCGTCATTCTTGGCACGAGAATTTTTTTGGCGCGAAGGTACGCCCGGTGACGCAAGTTCGTCATTTCCAGTGTCTTAGTTGACGCTGAGTTCCTTGCACAAGGTTGCGTCTGCAATGACGCAAGTGTGTCATTTCCGGATGTTGTTAGCGACAAAAAAATTCATTTTGCGCTGTGCGTCATACTTGGCGCCAAATAATTTCATTATTTATAACCCCATTCCTATGTGCTTCTTGCCTTTTTCTATGTCAGAGGGCTATGATGTTTGCATTTTTTTCCATTCCTGAAACTACCATATAAGGAAATTGATAATTTTGCTTTATAATACTAGTACAATGCCTGTTGTTCCTTCAACATCTAATGTACATGATATTCCTGTGAATATAAAAGGTGTTATTGCTGATGCGATTCAGAAGGCTTTGTCTGCTATCCCACCTTCTAATAAATGTAAAAGCTCTTTTAAAACTTCTTATAAAGTTGATGAAATTTCAAATGACCGACAACATACTGAATTATCCTCCTCTGATGAGGATCTATCTGATTCAGAAAATCCTATCTCAGATATTGACACTGACAAATCTACTTATTTATTTAAAATGGAGTATATTTGTTCCTTGTTAAGAGGTGTTGATTACGTTGGATATTGAGGACACTAGTCATCTTGATATTAAAACTAGTAAATGTTTAAACTCTGTTTATAGACCTCCTGTGGTTACTCCAGAGGTCTTTCCAGTTCCTGATGCTATTTCTGATATGATTTCTAAGGAATGGAATAGGCCTGATACTTCTATTATCCCTTCTTCAAGGTTTAAAAAATTGTATCCTTTGCCAGCCGTTAGTTTTGAGTTTTGGGAAAAGATCCCCAGAGTTGATGGGGCTATTTCTACTCTTGCCAAACGTCCTACTATTCCTATGGAAGATGGTACTTCCTTTAAGGACCCTTTAGATAGGAAACTTGAATCTTATTTAAGGAAAGCTTATTTATATTCTGGCTATCTTCTCAGGCCTGCCATTTCTATGGCTGATGTTGCAGCTGCATCAACTTTTTGGTTGGAAAGTTTAGCGCAACAGGAAACAGATCCTGATTTGTCTAGCATTGTTCGCTTGCTTCAACATGCTAATCATTTTATCTGTGGTGCCATTTTTTATATCATCAAAATTGATGTTAAATCTATGTCTTTAGCTATTTTAGCTAGAATAGCTTTGTGGCTCAAATATTGGAATGCTAACATGGTATCTAAATCTAGATTACTATCTTTCTTTCCAAGGTAATAATTTATTTGGTTTTCAGTTGGTTTTCAGTTGGATTCATTATTTCAACTGTCACTGGGGGTGAGGGAGTTTTTTGCCTCAGGATAAAAGAACTAAGGGTAAATCTAAAGCTTCTAACCGTTTTCGTTCCTTTTCGACAAAATAAGGAACAGAAACCCAATCATTCCCCCAAAGAATCTGGTTCCAATTGGAAACCTTCTTCAAGTTGGAATAAATCCAAGCCGTTTAAGAAACCAAAGCCAGCCCCCAGTCTGCATGAAGGTTCGTCTCTCATTCCGGCTCTGCTGGTAGGGGGCAGATTAAGATTCTTCCAAAGTATTTTGGCAGATTCTGTCCAAAATCAATGGATTCAGAGTATTGTCTCTCAAGGGTACCAAATAGGATTCAGAGTAAGACCTCCTGTGAGAAGACTTTTTTTGTTTCACACATCCCAGCAAATCCACTAAAGGCTCAGGCTTTTCTGAAGTGTCTTTCAGACCGGGAGGTTTCAGGGGTAATCATAGAAGTTCCGTTTCAGGAACAGGGTCTGGGGTTTTATTCAAATCTATTCATTGTCCCAAAGAAAGAAAATTAATTCAGGCCCGTTTTGGATCTGAAAATTTTTAATTGTTTTGTAAGAGTTCCAACTTTCAAAATGGTGACTATAAGGACTATTCTGCCTTTTGTTCAGCAAGGGCATTATATGTCCATGATAGACTTACAGTATGCATATCTTTCATATTCCGATTCATCCAGACCACTATCAGTTTCTTAGATTCTCTTTTCTACACAAGCATTACCAATTTGTCGCTCTTCCATTTGGCCTAGCGACAGCTCCAAGAATCTTTTCAAAGGTTCTCGGTGCCCTAATCTCTGTAATCAGAGAACGGGGTGTTGCAGTGTTTCCTTATTTGGACGATTTCTTGGTACTAGCTCCATCTTTACATTCTGCAGAATCTCACTCTAATTAACTAGTGTTGTTTCTTCAAAGACTTGGTTGGAGGATCAATTTACCAAAAAGTTCCTTGATTCCTCAGACAAGGGTCACCTTTTTAGGTTTCCAGATAGATTGTGTCCATGACTCTGTCTCTAACAGACAAGAGACAATTAAAATTGGTTTCAGCTTGTCGGAATCTTCAGTCTCAATCATTCCCTTCAGTATCTATGTGCATGGAAGTTTTAGGTCTCATGACTGCAGCATCGGACGCGATCCCCTTTGCTCGTTTTCATGAGACCTCTCCAGCTTTGTATGCTGAATCAGTGGTGCTGGGATTATACAAAGATATCACAATTAATATCCTTACATCCCAATGTTCGACTCTCTCTGACTTGGTGGTTAGATCACCATCGTATAGTTCAAGGAGCCTCTTTTGTTCATCCAACCTGGACTGTGATCACAACAGATGCAAGTCTTTCAGGTTGGGGAGCTGTTTGGGGATCTCTGACAGCACAAGGGGTTTGGAAATCTCTAGAGGCGAGGTTACCAATCAATATTTTAGAACGCTGTGCTATTTTCAGGGCTCTTCAGGTTTGACCTCTGTTGAAGAGAGAACCGTTCATTTGTTTTCAGACAGACAATATCACAACTGTGGCATATGTCAATAATCAGGATGGGACTCACAGTCCCCAAGCTATGAAAGAAGTATCTCAGATATTTTCTTGGGCGGAATCCAGCTCCTGTCTAATTTCTGCGGTTCATTTCCCAGGTGTAGACAATTGGGAAGAGGTTTATCTCAGCCGTCAGACTTTATATCCGGGGGAGTGGTCGCTCCATCCAGATGTGTTTTTTCAGATTGTTCAGATGTGGGATCTTCCAGAAATAGATCTGATGGCTTCCCATCAAAACAAGAAACTTCCCAGATACCTGTCCAGGTCCAGGGATCCTCAGGCGGAGGCGGTGGATGCGTTAGCAGTTCCTTGGTGTTACCAACCGGCTTATATCTTCCCGCCTTTAGTTCTTCTTCCAAGAGTGATTTCCAAGATCATCATGGAACAATCGTTTGTGTTGCTGGTAGCTCCAGCATGGCCTCACAGGTTTTGGTATGCGGATCTTGTTTGGATGTCCAGTTGCCAACCTGGGCCACTTCCTCTAAGACCAGACCTTCTGTCTCAAGGTCCATTTTTCCATCAGGATCTCAAATCATAAAATTTGAAAGTATGGAAATTGAATGCCTAGTGCTTAGTCATAGAGGTTTCTCTGATTCTGTGATTAATACTATGTTACAAGCTCGTAAATCTGTTTCTAAGAAGATTTATTATCGAGTATGGAAGACTTATATTTCATGGTGTTCTTCTCATAAATTCTCCTGGCATTCTTTTAGAATTCCTAGAATTTTACAGTTTCTTCAGGATGGTTTGGATAAAGGTTTGTCTGAAAGTTCCTTGAAGGGACAAATCTCTGCTCTTTCTGTTTTATTTCACAGAAAGATTGCTAAGCTTTCTGATATTCAGTTTTGTACAGGCTTTGGTCCGTATCAAGCCTGTCATTAAATCAATCTCTCCTCCTTGGAGTCTTAATTTGGTTTTGAAGGCTTTACAGGCTCCTCCTTTTGAGCCTATGCATTCTTTGGACATTAAACTACTTTCTTGGAAAGTGTTGTTCCTTTTGGCAATCTCTATTGCTAGAAGAGTTTTCGAATTATCTGCTCTTTCTTGTGAATCTCCTTTTCTGATTTTCCATTAGGATAAGGCAGTTTTGCGGACTTCATTTAAATTTCTACCTAAGGTTGTGAATTCTAACAACATTAATAGAGAAATTGTTTTTCCTTCTTTGTGTGCTAATCCTAAGAATTATTTGGAGAGATCCTTACATTCTTTGGATGTTGTCAGAGCTTTGATATATTATGTTGAAGCTACTAAAGATTTTAGGAAGACTTCTAGTCTATTTGTTGTCTTTTGTGGTTCAGAAGGCTTCTGCCATTTCCTTGGCATCTTGGTTAAAGCTTTTGATTCATCAGGCTTATTTGGAGTCGGATCAAACCTCGCCTCAGAAACCTCGCCTCATTCTACTAGATCAGTCTCCACTTTGTGGGCTTTTAAGAATGGAGCTTCAGTTGATCAGATTTGCAAAGCAGCAACTTGGTCTTCTTTGCATACATTTACTAAATTCTACTATTTTGATGCATTTGCTTCCTTGGAAGCAGTTTTTGGTAGAAAGGTTCTTCAGGCAGCTGTTTCAGTTTGATTCTTTTTACGTTTTTTCTTTTCATTTGAGAATAAGCTTATATTTTAAGTTGTGGATTAGTTTTTTCAGCGGAAAATTGCTGTTTTTATTTTTATCCCTCCCTCTCTAGTGACTCTTCTGTGGAGTTCCACATCTCTGGGGTATTACTATCCCATACGTCACTAGCTCATGGACTCTTGCCAATTACATTAAAGAAAACATAATTTATGAAAGAACTTACCTGATAAATTAATTTCTTTCATATTGGCAAGAGTCCATGAGACCCACCCTTTTTATGGTGGTTATGATTTTTTTTTTGTATAAAGCATAATTATTTCCAAATTCCTTTTTTTGATGCTTTTTACTCCTTCCTTTATCACCCCACTACTTGGCTATTCGTTTAACTGAATTGTGGGTGTGTTGAGGGGTGTATTTATAGGCATTTTGAGGTTTGGGAAACTTTGCCCCTCCTTGTAGGATTGTATATCCCATACGTCACTAGCTCATGGACTCTTGCCAATATGAAAGAAATGAATCAGGGAAGTTCTTACATAAATTATGTTTTTCAGATCCTCAGAGAGTTATTTGCCATGAGGTGCCATGTTGAACTTCCAGTGACCAGTATTAGAGAGTGTGAGAGCGATAACACCAAATTTAACACACCTGCTCCCCATTCACACCTGAGACCTTGTAACACTAACGAGTCACATGAGACCAGGGAGGGAAAATGGCTGCCCAATTTGGACAACTTTTGTTGCCAATGGTTCAGACATTAATGGCTGTGTGTTGTTATTTTGAGGGGACAGCAAATTTACACTGTTATACCGTTGTACACTCACTACTTTACATTGTAGCAAAGTGTAATTTCTTCAGTGTTGTCACAGGAAAAGATATAATAAAATATTTACAAAAATGTGAGGGGTGTACTCACTTTTGAGAGATACTGTCTGTATGTGTGTGTTTGTATGTATGTATATATATATAGTGTGTTTAAAGATTATTTATAATTAGAAATGTGTTAACTCAATATGTACTTTTATTGCACAAGTAATGATAATTATGTACTGTATATAAACTCTCACATATGCACATTCATATATATTTTTTATACATTTTTAAACTTTTTATTGGCCTAAAACGTGCAAATGGGCAGTTTTGCTGAGAAGAGCATTTTCACTAGCTAATCTCACAGACTTGATCTCTTTCAAGTAGGGCTTTGTTATCTCTGTTCTTGTAAATTCTGTATTTCTGCTTTCCCCTTTCAATGGAAAGAAAGTCACATTTTCAGTCATTGGTACAGGAACAAGTAAAGCTGTGTCAGGAGTTTCACTTAGAAAATTAATAATTATCCTACTTATCAGACTAGTATTTTCCCCAAATATTTTATGAAGACTTAAGCCATAGTATCGACATTGTCCTGAAAATGTCTTACTGTGATTAACAAAAGAACAAAAACTGTATTCATATGCTTATAGACATACATTATACAAACAAAACGAAATAAAAAGTTTTATTTTCATTTCCCTTTGTATTTACAGTAATCTTGTATTTTTTTGGACACTTTTGTATGGGTAAAATAAATTAATTATTCTGTTTGTCAGGAACACTCCAAAACAAATGTATGTAAAAATTGTTGTATAATTGTTCATATTATTTACTTATATTTATTTTTAATCTGCAGATTCAGAGCACAACACATTAAAAACCTCTTTTTTTTTATTCTGTTATCTAATTTGCTAAATTCTCATGTTATCCTTTGTTGAAGAAGTAGTAATACACTACTGAGAGCTATCAGAATGCATTAGGTGAGCCAACAGCATGAGGAATATATATATGCCACCCATTTTTACACATACTAATTCAGTATGTGGAATCTATTCCAGTCCTTACTCTGAAGATTCTGAGAACTCTCCTCCTGACTCTGTATTGATTTACTTCAGCTATAGGTAATGGGCATCTTTGTTGCCCACTTCTGGAGGCAGCATCAGCATACAACATTACCAGCTTCTGAAAAATTTCCATGGTACAAGCTGTGGTGTACTGGAATAAAAAGGTTAAAAAGATGTACCTTGCTTACCTCGTCTGCCACCCAACCAAAGGCAAGATGGGCGTATTATGATAAATAGTTGCAATTTGTAATTTCTTAGTCTCACATGTAATACTTTTCATTGAACTCAATACAAACAGTAGGCATTTCCATTTAATATATGCAGCAAAAGCAGCGCCATGAGAAAAAACTTCCTTTCTGCCCTTTTTTTTTTTTTTTGGGCGCAAAAGCTTTTCATTTGTGCCTGTTTTTTCATTTGTGCCTGTTTTTAGGGCAAAAAACAATGGCAATTTCTGTGGATTTTGCTTTGATAAATTTTGGCTTTATTATCTGTTTCAGATGTTGGAGAAGATGTTCTTGGCATTTACAGCTCTATGTTAAAACATTTGTCTTCCAATTTTGTTTAGATTATTTTACCTCCATCACCTTAAAAACACTTTCCATGCTCCTTAAAAAAATTTCAAGCTTCGCCAATTATGGTTGCCTTCTACATGTAAAATTTGCTCATTCAGGGATAGCTTCAGCTTTATCTACTTATTTCTATTATTTGACCATATACACTTTAGATGCACCTTACTATTCATGTCAATACGTTTCATAAATAGCCTTCATGAAAGAAAATGTTCTTTTCTTTCCTAAGATATGGTGAGTCCACGGGAATCAATTACTAGTGGGAATATCACTCCTGGCTAGCAGGAGGAGGCAAAGAGCACCACAGCAAAGCTGCTATATATGTCACTTCCCTTACCCATAATCCCCAGTCATTCTCTTTGCCTGCGGTGCAAGGAGGAGGTGAAGTTTTGTTGTCTAATCTTCATTTAAGATTTTTTTATTTTAAAGCAGAGTAGGTTAGCTCTGATCTTTCTACAGGATCTAGCCTTAGCCCATGTCAGTCTCTTCAGTAGGGCAGTGGTGGCTTTTAAGCATTTGGGAACTTGTGGGGTACAATCCTCACTGTTTTCCCAAATATTTTGCTGCCCTATTTAGATAGCCTGAGTAAGTTTACTCAGTCTTTCTGTCTTGCCACAGGTCCATGTGAGTAAAATCCACCCTCTCAAACCAGGTGATCTGTCGTCCTGCCGGACAGATGAATATTAAGGTAAGTGCCAATTTAATTTTTCTATGTATCAGGGAATAGAATTTTTTTGGCACTTATTCAACCGAAACGCTGCTGGAGTTATTTCTGACAGGCTGGGAATCTGTGTAGGTAATAATGGCAGTTAGCAAGGCACTGTGGACGTGAGTTTTAAATTTTTGATGGCTCCGTGTGTTCATGGGATCCGTTTTTAGTAACAGATTTAAGACTTGTTTTTTTGTTTTTTGTTTTTTGTATAGCCTTTTTAAGCCTGTGTCAAAAAACTTTTTTTTTCGGCTGTAGGAACGCCCCTCTTAGGGCAGTTAAGTTTCTTGAGCGGTAGAGGGTTTTCTCTTGTAAGATGTATCGAGTCCACAGATTCATCCTTACTTGTGGGATATTCTCCTTCCCAACAGGAAGTGGCAAAGAGAGCACCCACAGCAGAGCTGTCTATATAGCTCCCCCCTTAGCTCAACCCCCAGTCATTCTCTTTGCCTACTCTAAGAAACTAGGAAGGGCAGAGCGAGTGTGGTGACAAAAATGTTAGTTTTTTATTTCTCAAGCAAAAGTTTGTTATTTTAAATGGTACCGGTGTGTACTATTTACTCTCTGGCAGAAAAGGGATGAAGATTACTGAAAGGAGGATTATGATCTTGTCACTTTGTAACTAAGATCCACTGTTGTTCTCACAAAGGCTGAAGAGTACAGGAAAACTTCAGTTGGGGGAACGGTTTGCATGCTAAGCTGCATATGAGGTATGTTCAGTCTATATTTTTTCTAGACAGACTGTGTTAATTCTAGAAAAGGCTGGCAATATCCCCATGAGGGAAGGGTAAGCTGTATTCAGACACTTGGATAGGAATTTCAGCTTGCTTGAAGGGCTCATAAGTTACTGGTGACACTGTTAGGAAAAAACGTTTTTGTTTGTTCAGTAAATAATGCAATTATAACGTTTTTTTGAAGGGACTAAAGGGGTCATTGTGGCTTGTTTTAGGGTTTTTTAACCCACATGGTTAATTAAGAGACACTCAGGTGTTTTTCTAGTAGGCCTCAAAATATCGAGTGAGGTGGGAGGGGCCTATTTTCGTGCCTCAGTTGCGCAGTTTCTTTTCCTTAGACATCCAACTGCTTCTCCAGTGGTTCCTGCTGTGTTTGAGGGCTGTAAAGGAGCTTTTTTCCCCACAAATCATTCTGAAGGGCAGGTAGGCGCCACAGCAGAGCTGTGGCAAGGTGCTGAAAGTCTTTTTTACCGGTTTTGACGTTTTTTCAATCCGATTTTGCCATTAAGGGGTTAATTGTTTATTTGCATAGCTGTGCAAAGTTACTAAGGCTGTATGATACTACTGTAAAAATTTTGTTAAGTTTACTGCTTTTTTACACTGTTTTGCAGAACTTGTGCAGCTTTTTTTCTCTTAAAGGCACAGTACCGTTTTATTTCTAAGTGTTATTTACTTTGATTACAGTGTTTTCCAAGCTTGCTTGTTACATTACTAGCCTGTTTAACATGTCTGACACCAAGGAAAATCCTTGTTCAATATGTTTTGAAGCCATTGTGGAACCCCCTCTTAGAATGTGTCCCAATTGTACTGATATTTCTCTTGTTAAGTGTATCCAGTCCACGGATCATCCATTACTTGTGGGATATTCTCCTTCCCAACAGGAAGTTGCAAGAGGATCACCCACAGCAGAGCTGCTATATAGCTCCTCCCCTCACTGCCATATCCAGTCATTCTCTTGAAACTCTCAACAAAGATGGAGGTCGTAAGAGGACTATGTTGTTTTATACTTAGTTTATTTCTTCAATCAAAAGTTTTTTTTTTTTAAATGGTACCGGAGTGTACTGTTTATCTCAGGCAGCATTTAGAAGAAGAAGCTGCCTGCGTTTTCTATGATCTTAGCAGAAGTAACTAAGATCCTTTGCTGTTCTCACATATTCTGAGGAGTGAGGTAACTTCAGAGGGGGAATAGCGTGCAGGTTTTCCTGCAATAAGGTATGTGCAGATAAATTATTTTCTAGTGATGGAATTTGCTAGAAAATGCTGCTGATACCGAAGTAATGTAAGTAAAGCCTTAAATGCAGTGATAGCGACTGGTATCAGGCTTATTAATAGAGATACATACTCTTATAAAAGTGTATTTTAAAACGTTTGCTGGCATGTTTAATCGTTTTTATATATGTTTGGTGATAAAACTTATTGGGGCCTAGTTTTTTCCACATGGCTGGCTGGAATTTTGCCTAGAAACAGTTCCTGGAGGCTTTCCACTGTTGTAATATGAGTGGGAGGGGCCTATTTTAGCGCTTTTTTGCGCAGCAAAAATTACAGACTCAGACATCCGGCTTCTTCCTGCATGATCCAGGACTTCTCTAAAGGGCTCAAAAGGCTTCAAAAGTCGTATTGAGGGAGGTAAAAAGCCACAGTAGAGCTGTGGCAGTTGTTGTGACTGTTTAAAAAACGTTTTTGTCATTTGTTATTCGGTTTTTGGTATTAAGGGGTTAATCATCCATTTGCAAGTGGGTGCAATGCTCTGCTAACTTGTTACATACACTGTAAAAATGTTGTTAGTGTAACTGCCTTTTTTCACTGTTATTTCAAATTTGGACAAAATTTGTGTTTCTTAAAGGCGCAGTAACGTTTTTTTTATATTGCTTGTAAACTTGTTTTAAGTGTTTTCCAAGCTTGCTAGTTTCATTGCTAGTGTGTTTAAACATGTCTGACACAGAGGAACCTACTTGTTCATTATGTTTGAAAGCCATGGTGGAGCCCCATAGGAGAATGTGTACTAAATGTATTGATTTCACCTTAAACAGTAAAGATCAGTCTTTATTTATAAAAGAATTATCACCAGAGGGTTCTGTCGAGGGGGAAATTATGCCGACTAACTCTCCCCACTCTCGCTCAGGGGACGCACGCTAATATGGCGCCAATTACATCAGGGACGCCCATAGCGATTACCTTGCAGGACATGGCTGCAATCATGAATAATACCCTGTCAGAGGTATTATCTAGATTGCCTGAATTAAGAGGCAAGCGCGATAGCTCTGGGGTTAGGAGAGATACAGAGCGCGCAAATGCTGTAAGAGCCATGTCTGATACTGCGTCACAGTATGCAGAACATGAGGACGGAGAGCTTCAGTCTGTGGGTGACATCTCTGACTCGGGGAAACCTGATTCAGAGATTTCTAATTTTAAATTTAAGCTTGAGAACCTCCGTGTATTGCTTGGGGAGGTATTAGCTGCTCTGAATGACTGTAACACAGTTGCAATTCCAGAGAAATTGTGTAGGCTGGATAGATACTATGCGGTGCCGGTGTGTACTGACGTTTTTCCTATACCTAAAAGGCTTGCAGAAATTATTAGCAAGGAGTGGGATAGACCCGGTGTGCCCTTTTCCCCACATCCTATATTTAGAAAAATGTTTCCAATAGACGCCACTACACGGGACTTATGGCAGACGGTCCCTAAAGTGGAGGGAGCAGTTTCTACTTTAGCAAAGCGTACCACTATCCCGGTTGAGGACAGTTGTGCTTTTTCAGATCCAATGGATAAAAAATCGGAGGGTTACCTTAAGAAAATGTTTATTAAACAAGGTTTTATTTTACAGCCCCTTGCATGCATTGCGCCTGTCACTGCTGCGGCGGCATTCTGGTTTGAGGCCCTGGAAGAGGCCATCCATACAGCTCCATTGGATGAAATTGACAAGCTTAGAACGCTTAAGCTAGCTAACTCATTTGTTTCTGATGCCATTGTTCATTTGACTAAACTAACGGCTAAGAATTCCGGATTCGCCATCCAGGCGCGTAGGGCGCTATGGCTTAAATCCTGGTCAACTGACGTGACTTCAAAGTCTAAGTTACTCAACATTCCTTTCAAGGGGCAGACCTTATTCAGGCCTGGCTTGAAGGAAATTATTGCTGACATTACTGGAGGCAAGGGTCATACCCTTCCTCAGGACAGGGCCAAATCAAAGGCCAAACAGTCTAATTTTCGTGCCTTTCGAAATTTCAAGGCAGGAGCAGCATCAACTTCCTCTGCTTCAAAACAAGAGGGAACTGTTGCTCATTCCAGACAGTCCTGGAAACCTAACCAGTCCTGGAACAAGGGCAAGCAGGCCAGAAAGCCTGCTGCTGCCCCCAAGACAGCATGAAGGAACGGCCCCCTATCTGGAAACGGATCTAGTGGGGGGCAGACTTTCCCTCTTCGCCCAGGCGTGGGCAAGAGATGTTCAGGATCCCTGGGTGTTGGAGATCATATCTCAGGGATATCTTCTGGACTTCAAAGCTTCTCCTCCACAAGGGAGATTTCATCTTTCAAGGTTATCAGCAAACAAGATAAAGAAAGAGGCATTCCTAAGCTGTGTGCAAGACCTCCTAGTAATGGGAGTGATCAGGGACAGGGGTTTTATTCAAATCTGTTTGTGGTTCCCAAGAAAGAGGGAACCTTCAGACCAATCTTGGATCTAAAGATCTTAAACATATTCCTCAGAGTTCCATCATTCAAAATGGAAACTATTCGGACCATCCTACCCATGATCCAAGAGGGTCAGTGCATGACCACAGTGGACTTAAAGGATGCCTACCTTCACATACCGATTCACAAAGATCATCATCGGTTCCTAAGGTTTGCCTTTCTAGACAGGCATTACCAATTTGTAGCTCTTCCCTTCGGGTTGGCCACAGCCCCGAGAATTTTTACAAAGGTTCTGGGCTCACTTCTGGCGGTTCTAAGACCGCGAGGCATATCGGTGGCTCCGTATCTAGACAACATCCTGATACAGGCGTCAAGCTTTCAAATTGCCAAGTCTCATACAGAGATAGTTCTGGCATTTCTGAGGTCGCATGGGTGGAAAGTGAACGTGGAAAAGAGTTCTCTATCCCCACTCACAAGAGTCTCCTTCCTAGGGACTCTTATAGATTCTGTAGAGATGAAAATTTACCTGACGGAGTCCAGGTTATCAAAACTTCTAAGTGCTTGCTGTGTCCTTCATTCCATTCCACGTCCGTCAGTGGCTCAGTGCATGGAAGTAATCGGCTTAATGGTAGCGGCAATGGACATAGTGCCATTTGCGCGCTTGCATCTCAGACCGCTGCAATTATGCATGCTAAGTCAGTGGAATGGGGATTACTCAGATTTGTCCCCTTTACTAAATCTGGATCAAGAGACCAGAGATTCTCTTCTCTGGTGGCTATCTCGGGTCCATCTGTCCAAGGGTATGACCTTTCGCAGGCCAGATTGGACGATTGTAACAACAGATGCCAGCCTTCTAGGTTGGGACACAGTCTGGAACTCCCTGAAGGCTCAGGGATCGTGGACTCAGGAGGAGAAACTCCTCCCAATAAATATTCTGGAGTTAAGAGCAATATTCAATGCTCTTCTGGCTTGGCCTCAGTTAGCAACCCTGAGGTTCATCAGATTTCAGTCGGACAACATCACGACTGTGGCTTACATCAACCATCAAGGGGAACCAGGAGTTCCCTAGCGATGTTAGAAGTCTCAAAGATAATTCGCTGGGCAGAGTCTCACTCTTGCCACCTGTCAGCGATCCACATCCCAGGCGTAGAGAACTGGGAGGCGGATTTTCTAAGTCGTCAGACTTTTCATCCGGGGGAGTGGGAACTCCATCCGGAGGTGTTTGCTCAATTGATCCATCGTTGGGGCAAACCAGAACTGGATCTCATGGCGTCTCGCCAGAACGCCAAGCTTCCTTGTTACGGATCCAGGTCCAGGGACCCGGGAGCGACGCTGATAGATGCTCTAACAGCTCCTTGGTTTTTCAACCTGGCTTATGTGTTTCCACCGTTTCCTCTGCTCCCTCGACTGATTGCCAAAATCAAGCAGGAGAGAGCATCAGTGATTCTGATAGCGCCTGCGTGGCCACGCAGGACCTGGTATGCAGACCTAGTGGACATGTCATCCTTTCCACCATGGACTCTGCCTCTGAGGCAGGACCTTCTAATACAAGGTCCTTTCAATCATCCAAATCTAATTTCTCTGAGACTGACTGCATGGAGATTGAACGCTTGATTCTATCAAGGCGTGGCTTCTCAGAGTCAGTCATTGATACCTTAATACAGGCACGAAAGCCTGTCACCAGGAAAATCTACCATAAAATATGGCGTAAATATCTTTATTGGTGTGAATCCAAGAATTACTCATGGAGTAAGGTTAGGATTCCTAGGATATTGTCCTTTCTCCAAGAGGGTTTGGACAAAGGATTATCAGCTAGTTCTTTAAAAGGACAGATTTCTGCTCTGTCTATTCTTTTGCACAAGCGTCTGGCAGAGGTTCCAGACGTCCAGGCATTTTGTCAGGCTTTGGTTAGAATTAAGCCTGTGTTTAAACTGTTGCTCCCCTGTGGATCTTAAACTTGGTTCTTAAGGTTCTTCAAGGAGTTCCGTTTGAACCCCTTCATTCCATTGATATTAAACTTTTATCTTGGAAAGTTCTGTTTTTGATGGCTATTTCCTCGGCTCGGAGAGTCTCTGAGCTATCTGCCTTACAATGTGATTCTCCTTATCTGATTTTTCATGCAGATAAGGTAGTTCTGCGTACCAAACCTGGGTTTTTACCTAAGGTGGTTTCTAATAAGAATATCAATCAAGAGATTGTTGTTCCATCATTGTGTCCTAATCCTTCTTCAAAGAAGGAACATCTTTTACATAATCTGGACGTAGTCCGTGCCTTGAAGTTTTACTTACAAGCTACTAAAGATTTTCGTCAAACATCTTCCCTGTTTGTCGTTTACTCTGGTCAGAGGAGAGGTCAAAAAGCTTCGGCAACCTCTCTTTCCTTTTGGCTTCGGAGCATAATTCGCCTAGCCTATGAGACTGCTGGACAGCAGCCACCTGAAAGGATTACAGCTCATTCTACTAGAGCTGTGGCTTCCACCTGGGCCTTTAAAAATGAGGCCTCTGTTGAACAGATTTGCAAGGCTGCGACTTGGTCTTCGCTTCACACCTTTTCAAAATTTTACAAATTTGATACTTTTGCTTCTTCGGAGGCTGTTTTTGGGAGAAAGGTTCTTCAGGCAGTGGTTCCTTCCGTTTAATCCTGCCTTGTCCCTCCCATCATCCGTGTACTTTAGCTTTGGTATTGGTATCCCACAAGTAATGGATGATCCGTGGACTGGATACACTTAACAAGAGAAAACATAATTTATGCTTACCTGATAAATTTATTTCTCTTGTAGTGTATCCAGTCCACGGCCCGCCCTGTCCTTTTAAGGCAGGTCTAAATTTTAATTAAACTACAGTCACCACTGCACCCTATGGTTTCTCCTTTCTTGTCTTGTTTCGGTCGAATGACTGGATATAGCAGTGAGGGGAGGAGCTATATAGCAGCTCTGCTGTGGGTGATCCTCTTGCACCTTCCTGTTGGGAAGGAGAATATCCCACAAGTAATGGATGATCCGTGGACTGGATACACTACAAGATAAATAAATTTATCAGGTAAGCATAAATTATGTTGTCTATAAATTATAAAGAACATATATTAGCACTTAAAAATAGAGCAATAGATGATTCTCGGTCAGAAGTAAATGTGGGTTCGCCATCTAGCTCTCCCCAAGTGTTACAACCAGTAACACCCGCACAAGTGACGCCAAGTACCTCTAGTGCGTCAAATTCATTTACTTTACAAGACATGGCCACAGTTATGAATACAACCCTCACAGAGGTTTTATCCAAACTGCCTGGTTTACAAGGAAAGCGGGACAGCTCTGGGTTAAGGAAAAATGCTGAGCCGTCTCATGCTTTAGTAGCCGTATCTGATATGCCCTCACAATGCTCTGAAGGGGTGAGGGATTTGTTATCTGAGGGAGAAATTTCTGATTCAGGAAAGACGCTTCCTCAGACAGATTCTGATATGACGGCCTTTAAATTTAAGTTTGAACACCTCCGCTTATTGCTTAGGAAGGTATTAGCAACGCTAGATGATTGTGACCCTATAGTGGTCCCAGAGAAATTGTGTAAAATGGATAAATACTTAGAGGTTCCTGTTTACACTGATATTTTTCCAGTCCCTAAGAGGATTGTGAATATTATTGCTAAGGAGTGGGATAGACCAGGTATTCCGTTCACTCCCCCTCCTGTTTTTAAGAAAATGTTTCCCATATCTTTTACCATAAGGGACTCATGGCAGACAGTTCCTAAGGTGGAGGGAGCTATTTCTACTCTGTCTAAGCGTACAACTATACCTATTGAAGACAGTTGTGCTTTCAAAGATCCTATGGATAAAAAATTAGAGGGTCTCTTGAAGAAAATTTTTGTTCATCAAGGTTTTTCTCTCCAACCTATTGCGTGCATTGTTCCTGTAACGACTGCAGCTGCTTCTGGTTTGAGGTTCTAGAGGAGGCTCTTCAAATGGAGACTCCATTAGAGGAGATTATGGATAGAATTAAGGCCCTTAAGTTGGCTAATTCTTTTATTACAGATGCCGCATTTCAACTAGCTAAATTAGCGGCAAAGAATTCAGGTTTTGCCATTTTAGCACACAGGGCGTTATGGCTTAAGTCCTGGTCTGCTGATGTGTCATCTAAATCTAAACTTTTGAACATCCCTTTCAAAGGTAAGACCCTATTCGGGCCTGAACTGAAAGAGATTATTTCAGACATCACTGGAGGGAAAGGTCATGCCCTCCCTCAGGATAGATCAAGTAAGATGAGGACCAAACAGAATAATTTTCGTTCCTTTCGGAACTTTAAGAGTGGTCCCGCTTCAGCTTCCTCTACTGCAAAGCAAGAGGGGAATTTTGCCCAATCCAAGTCAGTCTGGAGACCTAACCAGGCTTGGAACAAGGGTAAACAGGCCAAGAAGCCTGCAGCTGCTTCTAAAACAGCATGAAGGGGTAGCCCCCGGTCCGGGACCGGATCTAGTAGGGGGCAGACTCTCGTCGCTCAGGCTTGGGCGAGAGATGTTCACAATCCCTGGGCTTTAGAAATTGTGTCCCAGGGGTATCTTCTGGAATTCAAAGACTCCCTTCCAAGGGGGAGATTTCACATTTCTTGATTGTCTGTAAACCAGACAAAGAGAGAGACATTCTTACGCTGTGTAGAAGACCTACATACCATGGGGGTGATCCGCCCAGTCCCAATAGAGGAACAGGGGCTAGGGTTTTATTCAAACCTGTTTGTGGTTCCCAAAAAAGAGTGAACTTTCAGACCAATCTTGGATCTCAAAATTCTAAACAAGTTCCTCAAGGTTCCATCATTCAAGATGGAGACTATTCAGACTATTCTACCTCTGATCCGGGAGGGTCAATATATGACTACCGTGGACTTAAAGGATGCGTATCTACACATCCCTATTCACAGAGATCATCATCAATTTCTCAGATTCGCCTTTCTAAACAGGCATTACTAGTTTGTTGCCCTTCCCTTCGGGTTGGCCACGGCTCCCAGAATTTTCACAAAAGTGCCACGGGCATAGCAGTGGCGCCTTATCTAGACGACATCTTAATCAGGCGTCGACTTTCCAGCTAGCCAAGTCTCACACGGACATCGTGTTGGCTATTCTGAGAGCTCACAGGTGGAAGGTGAACATAAAAAAAGAGTTCTCTCTTCCCTCTTACAAGAGTTTCCTTCCTAGGGACTCTGATAGACTCGGTAGAAATGAAAATATTTCTGACGGAGGTCAGAAAATTAAAACTATTAACCACTTGCTGAGCTCTTCATTCCATTCCTCGGCCATCAGTGGCTCAATGTATGGAGGTAATCGGACTCATGGTAGTGGCAATAGACATAGTTCCTTTTGACCGCCTACACCTCAGACCACTGCAACTATGCATGCTCTAACAGTGGAATGGGGATTATGCAGATTTATCTCCTCAACTGCATCTGGACCAGGGGACCAGAGACTCTCTTCTCTGGTGGTTGTCTCAGGACCACCTGTCTCAGGGAATGTGTTTCCGCAGGCCAGAGTGGCTCATTGTAACGACAGAAGCCAGCCTGCTAGGCTGGGGTGCAGTCTGGAACTCCCTGAAAGTACAGGGCTTATGGTCTCGGGAGGAAGCTCTCCTCCCAATAAACATTCTAGAACTGAGAGCGATATTCAATGCGCTTCAGGCGTGGCCTCAGCTTGCTGCGGCCAAATTAATCATATTTCAGTCGGACAACATCACGACTGTAGCTTATATCAATCATCAAGGAGGAACAAGGAGTCCTCTAGCGATGATGGAGGTAACCAATATAATCCGGTGGGCAGAGGATCACTCTTGCCATCTCTCAGCAATCCACATCCCAGGGGTAGAGAACTGGGAGGCGGATTTTCTAAGTCGTCAGACTTTTCATCCGGGGGAGTGGGAACTCCATCCGGAGGTATTTGCCCAGCTGATTCAGTTATGGGGCACACCAGAATTGGATCTGATGGCGTCTCGTCAGAATGCCAAACTTCCTTGTTACGGGTCCAGGTCCCGGGATCCCAAGGCGTACTGATAGATGCTCTAGCAGTGCCTTGGTCCTTCAATCTGGCCTATGTATTTCCACCGTTTCCTCTCCTCCCACGTCTGGTTGCCAGAATCAAGCAGGAGAGAGCTTCGGTAATTCTGATAGCACCTGCGTGGCCATGCAGGATTTGGTATGCAGACCTAGTGGACATGTCCTCTGTTCCACCGTGGACTCTGCCAATGAGGCAGGACCTTCTAATCCAAGGTCCGTTCACGCATCCAAATCTAATTTCTATGCGTCTGACTGCTTGAAGATTGAACGCCTGATTCTATCAAAGCGTGGTTTCTTTGAGTCGGTCATTGATACCCTGATTCAGGCTAGAAAGCCTGTCACCAGGAAGATCTATCATAAGATTTGGTGCAAATATCTTTATTGGTGTGAATCCAAAGGTTACTCGTGGAGTAAGATTAGGATTCCTAGAATATTGTCTTTTCTCCAAGAAGGTTTGGAGAAGGGATTATCTGCTAGTTCCCTAAAAGGACAAATATCTGCTTTGTCTATTCTACTACACAAACGTCTGGCAGATGTCCCAGACGTTCAAGCATTTAGTCAGGCTTTGGTCAGAATTAAGCCTGTATTTAAGCCTGTTGCTCTGCCTTGGAGCTTAAACTTAGTCCTTAAAGTTCTTCAAGGGGTTCCGTTTGAACCTATGCATTCCATAGATATTAATCTTCTATCTTGGAAAGTTTTGTTTTTAGTAGCTATCTCTTCGGCTCGAAGAGTTTCTGAGCTATCTGCTTTACAATGTGATTCCCCTTACCGTGTTTTCCATACCGATAAGGTGGTTTTGCGTACCAAACCTGGGTTTCTTCCTAAGGTTGTTTCTAATAAGAATATCAATCAAGAGATTGTTGTTCCTTCTCTGTGTCCTAATCCTTCTTCAAAGAAGGAACGTCTGTTACACAATCTTGATGTGGTTCGTGCTTTAAAGTTCTACTTACAAGCAACTAAAGATTTCCGTTTGGGCTATGAGACTGCTGGACAGCAGCCTCCTGAAAGAATTACTGCTCATTCTACTAGAGCTGTGGCTTCCACATGGGCTTTTAAGAATGAGGCTTCTGTTGAACAGATTTGTAAGGCGGTGACTTGGTCTTCGCTTCATACTTTTTCCAAATTTTCCAAATTCGATACTTTTGCTTCTTCAGAGGCTATTTTTGGGAGAAAGGTTCTACAAGCAGTAGTGCCTTCCGTTTAAGGTCCCTGTCTTTTCCCTCCCTTCATCCGTGTCCTAAAGCTTTGGTATTGGTATCCCACAAGTAAGGATGAATCCGTGGACTCGATACATCTTACAAGAGAAAACATAATTTATGCTTACCTGATAAATTTATTTCTCTTGTGATGTATCGAGTCCACGGCCCGCCCTGTTTTTTAAGACAGGCATATATAATTTTATTTTAAAACTTTCAGTCACCACTGCACCCTATAGTTTCTCCTTTTTCTTCCTAGCCTTCGGTCGAATGACTGGGGGGTGGAGCTAAGGGGGGAGCTATATAGACAGCTCTGCTGTGGGTGCTCTCTTTGCCACTTCCTGTTGGGAAGGAGAATATCCCACAAGTAAGGATGAATCCGTGGACTCGATACATCACAAGAGAAATGAATTTATCAGGTAAGCATAAATTATGTTTTTTCGCGCTTTTCCTCACTTCCTGTAAGGTTAGAGTGAGATGTGCATGTTATAGACGGCTCTTCTGTTTAGGAGGCTTCTTGAACTTTATTTTCCATCTAAAGGGGAGGAGAGTCCACGGCTCCATTACTAATGGTAATTAAGAACCTTGCCACCAGGAGGAGGCAAAGACACCCCAGCCAAAAGCTTAAATACCTCCCCCACTCCCCTCATCCCCCAGTCATTCTTTGCCTTTCATCACAGGAGGTGGCAGAGAGGTGCCGGAATATCGGAGATCTTTTATGAGGGGTTCTACCCTTCGCTATGGGACAGGAGTTTAAGTAGCCCTTTAAGCTTCTAAACTTGAGGGCCTGGGTGAACGTTAGAGTCCGGAGATGCAGGGGGAGCTTCCCTTTGCGACACCATCCGGACTCATATTAACAGATCCTTTAGCAATTGGCGTTGACGAGTTTTGCAGGTTGCTTTGTTCTCTCAAGTCCATGTCAAGAGCGCAGCTACTACTTGTCACACTTGAAGGGACGTGTTCCTGTTCCACGGCGTAGATTGTTTCATTTTTACATAACAACACAGAAGCAGGGCCACAGTGTGTTTCACCTTTATCTTTATATATCAATGGGTAATATTCCTATGAGGGGATTGAGTCGGGGGGTATGTACATGATAAGTTTATTATGTGATTGCTGCGTTATGTGCAAGGACACAGCTCTGGCATTTTTGTGGAACTGACAGGTTCTCTTCTGGGTGTTTTGTGCGGTCTTTTTTGTAGCGTTTTCTCATCGGCAGGGGCGGTGCTGCGTAGTCATCCTTGTGGCCGGGTTGGGCTTCTTCACTTCCAGTCTGATCTGCGACGGAGGAGACAAAGCGGTTTCTGAGTCCGGTTCATAGGAGGTGGTGAGTGCCCCGGCCATTGGTGGCTATAAAGGTGCCTGTAATAGTCTTTTTTTCTATCAAGGTATTCTGACACGTTACAGGGTACTCCCTCTTTATCTAAGTCTTATACCTGTGTTTATTGTGAGGTTTTGGTAGACCAGCCTGCGCAACTGTGTTCCACATGCCTTGAGAAGGCTACAACTTCCAAACATAAGAGAATATCTAGCACTACTGAGCCATCCACCACTGAGGGGGTCTCTGTCCTGTGAGGTGTGTTCCCCATTGGCGTGCCCTATACCACATGCAGCGCCCCAGGGTCCGACTGTTACCCCTTCGGGGGAAATTGCTTGGCCGCCGGACTTTGCAGACCAGCTTGAAACGGCAGTCGCTAAGGGGATCCATGCGTTGCCGCGTTCTGCTAAGCGCAAGCGTAGAGCTTTTCATAGTGGCCCGAGCCAGGCGTTGTCTGTCAGATGCCCCAATGGGGTGGTACGATGACAAGGCCCAATCTGACGCGTTGGAAGAGGCCCTGTCGGGGTCGGAGTCCATGTCATCTAAACCTCCAGCAGCGGAGAAACCCTGTTTTTGGTTTAAAATGGAGAACTTGCGTTTTTTATTAAAGCAAGTGATGGCTACCTTAGAAGTTACGGAACCCAAACTACCAGAGGAGCCCTCCATTCCTAAGTTGGATAAGGTTTACGAGGACAGGGTGGTACCCCAGACCTTCCCAGTTCCTGTCAAGATGGTGAACAATATTAAGAATGAATGGTAACGATTAGGTTCTTCCTTTTCCCCAGTCCCGGAGGCCCAGCTAGAGTTGTGGGGGACCATTCCCAATGTGGATGGGGCCATCTCCACGCTCGCTTAGCGCACAAAGATTCCTTTAGAGGATAGTTCTTCGTTAAAGGAGCCTTTGGATAAGAAGTTGGAAAACATGTTGCGAAAGATGTTTCAACACGTGGGGTTTGTCTTTCAACCGGCAGCGGCGGTTGCTGGAGCTGCGTCATATTGGTGCGTTGCATTATTTGATACTATTGAGGGTAATCCCTCTTTCGAAGAGGTGCAGGAAAAGAATAGGGACATAAAGGTGGCCAATTTTTTAATTTGTGATGCTAATATGCAGATTATCCGCCTGAATGCCAAGGTGTCAGGTTTTTCGGTTCTAGCACGCAGAGCTCTGTGGCTAAAATCTTGGTTGGCGGGCATGACCTCTAAGATGAGGCTGTTGTCTTTGCCTTTCAAGGGCAAGATCCTGTTCGGTCCAGGGCTTGACTCTATCATATCCACGGTTACAGGAGGCAAGGGTGCCCTCCTTCCCCAGGATAAGAAGGCAAAGCCTAAGAGTGCTAATTTTCATCCCTTTTGCGGGGATAAGGTGCAACGCGCTCAGCCCACCGCGAAAGCGGACCAATCCAAGGGTGCCTGAAAGCCTGCCCAAGCTTGGAAAAAGTCTAAGCAACACAAAAAGCCCGCCGAGACTAAGTCTGCATGAAGGGGCGGCCCCCGACTGGTCTGTGGACCGAGTGGGGGGCAGAATGTCTCTGTTCTTAGACGCCTGGTTGCAGGATGTTCAGGACCAGTGGGTTCTGGAGGTTGTCAACCAAGGCTACAGGATAGGGTTCAAGTCCTCTCCGCCCAGGGGCAGATTCCTACAGTCAAACTCGTCTTCAATGCCGGAAAAAAGAGAGGCCTTTCTCCAACATTGGTGTGTCCGGTCCACGGCGTCATCCTTACTTGTGGGATATTCTCTTCCCCAACAGGAAATGGCAAAGAGTCCCAGCAAAGCTGGTCACATGATCCCTCCTAGGCTCCGCCCACCCCAGTCATTCTCTTTGCCGTTGCACAGGCAACATCTCCACGGAGATGGTTAAGAGTTTTTTGGTGTTTAAATGTAGTTTTTTATTCTTCTATCAAGTGTTTGTTATTTTAAAATAGTGCTGGTATGTACTATTTACTCTGAAACAGAAAAGGATGAAGATTTCTGTTTGTAAGAGGAAGATGATTTTAGCAGACAGTTACTAAAATCGATTGCTGTTTCCACATAGGACTGTTGAGATGAAGTAACTTCAGTTGGGGGAAACAGTTAGCAGACTTTTCTGCTTAAGGTATGACTAGACATATTTCTAACAAGACTGTGTAATGCTGGAAGGCTGTCATTTCCCCTCATGGGGACCGGTAAGCCATTTTCTTAGTCAAACAAACAGAATAAAGGGCTTATTATGGGCTAAAAAACTGGTAGACATTTTTATGGGCTAAATCGATTGCTTTATTTGTGCATATTATTCAGATTTAGGCTAACAATTGGCATTTATAATCTTGGGGAACGCTTATAAAACGGCAGGCACTGTATTGGACACCTTTTTCAGTCAGGGGGCCTTTCTAGTCATAGACCGAGCCTCATTTTCGCGCCATTAATGCGCAGTTGTTTTTTGAGAGCAGGGCATGCAGATGCATGTGTGAGGATCTAAGAATCTCTGAAAAAGCTTTTAGAAGGCGTCATTTGGTATCGTATTCCCCTCAGGGCTTGGTTGGGTCTTAGCAAAGACTATATCTGGGACTGTATAGGGGTTAAATTGAAAAACGGCTCCGGTTCCGTTAATTTAAGGGTTAAAGCTCTGAAATTTGGTGTGCAATACTTTTAAGGCTTTAAGACACTGTGGTGAAATTTTGGTAATTTTTGAACAATTCCTTCATACTTTTTCACATATTCAGTAATAAAGTGTTTTCTGTTTGAAATTTAAAGTGACAGTAACGGTTTTATTTTAAAACGTTTTTTGTGCTTTGTTGACAAGTTTAAGCCTGTTTAACATGTCTGTACCTTCAGATAAGCTATGTTCTATATGTATGAAAGCCAATGTGTCTCCCCATTTAAATTTATGTGATAATTGTGCCATAGCGTCCAAACAAAGTAAGGACAGTACTGCCACAGATAATGATATTGCCCAAGATGATTCCTCAAATGAGGGGAGTAAACATGATACTACATCATCTCCTACTGAGTCTACACCAGTTTTGCCAATGCAGGAGGCCCCTAGTACATCTATTGCGCCAATACTTATTACCATGCAACAATTAACGGCTGTAATGGATAACTCCATAGCAAATCTTTTATACAAAATGCCTACTTATCAGAGAAAGCGCGATTGCTCTGTTTTAAACACTGAAGAGCAAGAGGACGCTGATGATAATTGTTCTGTCATACCCTCACACCAATCTGAAGGGGCCATGAGGGAGGTTTTGTCTGAGGGAGAAATTTCAGATTCAGGAAAAATTTCTCATCAAGCTGAACCTGATGTTGTGACATTTAAATTTAAATTAGAACATCTCCGCGCACTGCTTAAGGAGGTGTTATCTACTCTGGATGATTGTGACAATTTGGTCATTCCAGAGAAATTATGCAAGATGGACAGGTTCCTAGAGGTTCCGGTGCCCCCCGACGCTTTTCCTATACCCAAGCGGGTGGCGGATATAGTAAATAAAGAGTGGGAAAAGCCCGGCATACCTTTTGTTCCTCCCCCTATATTTAAGAAATTATTTCCTATGGTCGACCCCAGAAAGGACTTATGGCAGACAGTCCCCAAGGTCGAGGGGGCAGTTTCTACTCTAAACAAGCGCACTACTATTCCTATCGAAGATAGTTGTGCTTTCAAAGATCCTATGGATAAAAAATTGGAAGGTTTGCTTAAAAAGATTTTTGTACAGCAAGGCTACCTTCTACAACCAATTTCATGCATTGTTCCTGTCACTACGGCAGCGTGGTTCTGGTTCGAGGAACTAGAAAAGTCGCTCAGTAGAGAAACTCCATATGAGGAGGTTATGGACAGAGTTCACGCACTTAAATTGGCTAACTCTTTTATTTTAGATGCCGCTTTGCAATTAGCAAAATTAGCGGCGAAAAATTCAGGGTTTGCTATCGTGGCGCGCAGAGCGCTTTGGCTAAAGTCTTGGTCAGCGGATGTGTCATCCAAGACAAAATTGCTTAACATTCCTTTCAAAGGTAAAACTTTATTTGGACCTGATTTGAAAGAGATTATTTCAGACATCACTGGGGGAAAGGGCCACGCTCTTCCACAGGATAGGTCTTTTAAGGCTAAAAATAAGCCTAATTTTCGTCCTTTTCGCAGAAATGGACCAGCCTCTAATTCTGCATCCTCTAAGCAAGAGGGTAATGCCTCACAACCCAAACCAGCCTGGAAACCAATGCAAGGCTGGAACAAGGGTAAGCAGGTCAAGAAGCCTGCCACTGCTAACAAAACAGCATGAAGGAGTAGCCCCCGATCCGGGACCGGATCTGGTGGAGGGCAGACTCTCTCTCTTTGCTCAGGCTTGGGCAAGAGATGTTCAGGATCCTTGGGCGCTAGAAATAGTTTCTCAAGGTTATCTCCTGGAATTCAAGGAACTACCCCCAAGGGGAAGGTTCCACAAGTCTCACTTATCCTCAAACCAAATAAAGAGACAGGCATTCTTACATTGTGTAGAAGACCTGTTAAAGATGGGAGTGATACTCCCAGTTCCAATAAAGGAACAAGGAATGGGATTTTATTCCAATCTGTTCGTAGTTCCCAAAAAAGGAGGGAACGTTCAGACCAATTTTGGATTTGAAGATCCTAAACAAATTTCTCAGGGTACCATCGTTCAAAATGGAAACTATTCGAACGATTCTACCCACCATCCAGGAAAGTCAATTTATGACTACCGTGGATCTAAAGGATGCGTACCTACATATTCCTATCCACAAAGAACATCATCAGTTCCTAAGGTTCGCTTTTCTGGACAAACATTACTAGTTTGTGGCTCTTCCATTCGGATTAGCCACTGCTCCAAGGATTTTCACAAAGGTGCTAGGGTCCCTTCTAGCGGTTCTAAGACCAAGGGGCATTGCAGTAGTACCTTACTTGGACGACATTCTAATACAAGCGTCGTCCCTGTCAAAAGCAAAGGCTCATACGGACATCGTTCTAGCCTTTTTCACATCTCACGGATGGAAGGTGAACAAAGAAAAGAGTTCTCTGTCCCCGTCAACAAGAGTTCCCTTCTTGGGAACAATAATAGATTCCTTAGAAATGAGGATTTTTCTGACAGAGGTCAGAAAATCAAAACTTCTAAGCTCTTGTCAAGTGCTTCATTCTGTTCCTCGTCCTTCCATAGCGCAGTGCATGGAAGTAATAGGATTGATGAATTCATCTAAGACCATTACAACCATTACAACTGTGCATGCTCAAACAGTGGAATGGCGATTATACAGACTTGTCTCCAATGATTCAAGTAGATCAAAAGACCAGAGATTCACTCCGTTGGTGGCTGACCCTGGACCATCTGTCCCAGGGAATGAGCTTCCGCAGGCCAGAGTGGGTCATTGTCACGACCGACGCCAGCCTAGTGGGCTGGGGTGCGGTCTGGGAATCCCTGAAAGCTCAGGGTCTATGGTCTCTTCTCCCGATAAACATTCTGGAACTGAGAGCGATATTCAATGCTCTCAGAGCTTGGCCTCAACTAGCAAAGGCCAAATTCATAAGGTTCCAATCAGACAACATGACGACTGTTGCTTATATCAATCATCAAGGGGGAACAAAGAGTTCCCTGGCGATGAAAGAAGTGACCAAAATAATTCAATGGGCGGAGGATCACTCCTGCCACTTGTCTGCGATCCACATCCCAGGAGTGGAAAATTGGGAAGCGGATTTTCTGAGTCGTCAGACATTTCATCCGGGGGAGTGGGAACTCCATCCGGAAATATTTGCCCAAATAACTCAATTATGGGGCATTCCAGACATGGATCTGATGGCGTCTCGTCAGAACTTCAAGGTTCCTTGCTACGGGTCCAGATCCAGGGATCCCAAGACGAATCTAGTAGATGCACTAGTAGCACCTTGGACTTTCAACCTAGCTTATGTATTCCCACCGTTTTCTCTCATTCCCAGGCTGGTAGCCAGGATCAATCAGGAGAGGGCCTCGGTGATCTTGATAGCTCCTGCGTGGCCACGCAGGACTTGGTATGCAGACCTGGTGAATATGTCATCGGCTCCACCATGGAAGCTACCTTTGAGACAGGACCTTCTTGTTCAAGGTCCATTCGAACATCCAAATCTGGTCTCCCTCCAACTGACGGCTTGGAGATTGAACGCTTGATTCTATCAAAGCGTGGGTTTTCAGATTCTGTGATAGATACTCTTGTTCAGGCCAGAAAACCGGTAACTAGAAAGATTTACCATAAAATATGGAAAAGATATATCTGTTGGTGTGAATCCAAAGGATTCCCATGGAATAAGATAAAAATTCCTAAGATTCTCTCCTTTCTACAAGAAGGTTTGGAGAAAGGATTATCGGCAAGTTCTCTAAAGGGACAGATCTCTGCTTTATCTGTCTTACTACACAAAAGACTGGCAGCTGTGCCAGATGTTCAAGCATTTGTTCAGGCTCTGGTTAGGATCAAGCCTGTTTACAGACCTTTGACTCCTCCCTGGAGTCTAAATCTAGTTCTTTCAGTTCTTCAAGGGGTTCCGTTTGAACCCTTACATTCCATAGATATTAAGTTACTATCTTGGAAAGTTTTGTTTTTGGTTGCAATTTCTTCTGCTAGAAGAGTTTCAGAGTTATCTGCTCTGCAGTGTTTTCCTCCTTATCTGGTGTTCCATGCAGATAAGGTGGTTTTGCGTACTAAGCCTGGTTTTCTTCCTAAAGTTGTTTCTAACAAAAATATTAACCAGGAGATAGTTGTACCTTCTTTGTGTCCGAATCCAGTTTCAAAGAAGGAACGTTTGTTACACAATTTGGACGTTGTCCGTGCTCTAAAGTTCTATTTAGAGGCTACTAAAGATTTCAGACAAACATCTTCCTTGTTTGTTGTTTATTCTGGTTAAAGGAGAGGTCAAAAAGCGACTTCTACCTCTCTTTCCTTTTGGCTTAAAAGCATCATCCGATTGGCTTATGAGACTGCCGGACGGCAGCCTCCTGAAAGAATCACAGCTCACTCCACTAGGGCTGTGGCTTCCACATGGGCCTTCAAGAACGAGGCTTCTGTTGACCAGATATGTAAGCCAGCGACTTGGTCTTCACTGCACACTTTTGCCAAATTTTACAAATTTGATACTTTTGCTTCTTCGGAGGCTATTTTTGGGAGAAAGGTTTTGCAAGCTGTGGTTCCTTCCGTTTAGGTGACCTGATTTGCTCCCTCCCTTCATCCGTGTCCTAAAGCTTTGGTATTGGTTCCCACAAGTAAGGATGACGCCGTGGACCGGACACACCAATGTTGGAGAAAACAGAATTTATGCTTACCTGATAAATTACTTTCTCCAACGGTGTGTCCGGTCCACGGCCCGCCCTGGTTTTTTAATCAGGTCTGATGAATTATTTTCTCTAACTACAGTCACCACGGTATCATATGGTTTCTCCTATATATATTTCCTCCTGTCCGTCGGTCGAATGACTGGGGTGGGCGGAGCCTAGGAGGGATCATGTGACCAGCTTTGCTGGGACTCTTTGCCATTTCCTGTTGGGGAAGAGAATATCCCACAAGTAAGGATGACGCCGTGGACCGGACACACCGTTGGAGAAAGTAATTTATCAGGTAAGCATAAATTCTGTTTTCTTGTGTGGACGATCTCTCCGCTCTAGGGGTTATCGTACCAGTACCCCAGGCAGAGCAGAGTCTAGGTTATTACTCCAATTTGTTTGTGGTCCCAAAGAAGGAGGGCACGTTCCGCCCGATTCTGGACCTCAAATGTTTAAACAAGTTTCTGTCAGTTCCATCGTTCAAATTTGAAACAATCAGATCCCATCTTCCCCTAGTCCTAGAGGGGCAGCTAATGACCTCTATAGATTTGAAGGATGCCTACCTTCATGTTCCGATTCACAGGTACCATTTCAGGTTCCTCAGATTTGCTTTTCTGGATCAGCATTTCCAGTTCGTGGCTCTCCCCTTCGGTCTGGCAACAGCCACGAGGGTCTTTACCAAGGTCCTGTGGGCCCTGCTAGCAGTGGCCAGATCCCAGGGCATCGCGGTGGCGCCCTATCTGGACGATATTCTGGTGCCATCATACCATTTGGTGGAGGTCCACACCAGGGTCCTGCTGCAGTTACTTCAATCTCATGGTTGGAGGATCAATTTCGAGAAGAGTTCTCTGGTTCCCGGTACCAGAGAAGAGGGCATGATCATAGACTCGGTGTCCATGAAGATCCTTCTTATGGACAAGCTACGCGTGAAGATGGCGTCCACCTGTCTTGCCCTTCAGTCTACAGCAAGACCATCCGTAGCTCAGTGCATGGAAATGGTTGGGCTCATGGTTTCCAGCATGGACATCATTCCATTCGCCAGATTTCATCTCAGACCTCTTCAATGGTGCATGTTGAGATAGTGGAACGGCGATCATTCCGATCTGTCGCAGTCGATACACATGGATGCGCAGACTCGGATTTCTCTTTCCTGGTGGATCTGCCTGGATCATCTGTCCATGCGGACATCCTTCTGGAGACCGTCCTGGGAGATTGTTACCACGGATGCGAGTCTGGCGGGATGGGGAGCTTTTTGGGGTGCCAGGATGGCACAAGGTAAGTGGTCTCGCTTAGAGTCCCTTCTTCCAATAAATATTCTGGAGCTTTGAGCAATCTTCAATGGTCTGAAGGCATGGCCTCGTCTGAGAGACTTCAGTTTTATCAGGTTCCAGAAGGACAATATCACCCCTGTGGCTTACATCAACCACCAGGGATGCACGAGGAGCTCCCTTGCAATGAGGGAGGTGTCTCGGATACTGGAGTGGGCGGAGACACACAACTGTTAGCTCTCTGCGATCCACATCCCGGATGTGGACAACTGGGAGGCGGATTTTCTAAGCTGGCAGACTTTTCACCCGGGGGAATGGTCTCTTCACCCTGAGGTGTTTGCGGATATCTGATCGATCTTATTGCATCCAGATTGAACTGTATGCTTCCCTGATAGGGATCGAGTTTGAGGGAGCCCCAGGCGGAGCTAATAGACGCATTAGCGATGTCTTGGGGGTTTGGTCTAGTATTCATATTCCCTCCATTACCGCATCTTCTTGGTGTAGTGGCGCTTATAAAGCAGGAGAGCGTCCTGCATTCTGATTGCTCCTTCGTGGCCAAGGAGGACTTGGTTCGCGGATCTGGTGGGGATGTCATCCTCTTTGCCGTGGAGATCTGCTGGAACAGGGTCCTTTTCAACATCAAAATCTCGATTCTCTGAGGCTGACTGCATGGAGATTGAACGCTTAGTCTTGGCAAAAAGGGGTTTTGCAGAAAATTTGATTGACACTCTGGTTCAGGCAAGAAAGCCTGCCACTCGTCGCATCTATCGTAAGGTGTGGAGGACTTACTTGTCCTGGTATGAGACACATGGCTACCCTTGGCACAGGGTGAGAGTATCTAGAATTTTGTCCTTTCTTCAAGAAGGATTGGAGAAGGGTCTCGACGCTAGTTCCCTAAAGGCGCAAATTTCGGCTTTATCTGTTTTGTTACGCTGGAGACTCGCGGATCTCCCTGACATACAATCCTTTGTTCAGGCTCTATCTTGAATCAGGCCTCTCTTTAAGCAGTATGCTCCCCCTTGGAACTTAAACTTGGTGCTTAAGGTCTTGCAGAGAGTTCCGTTTGAACCTATGCATTCTCTTGACATAAAAATTCCATCATGTAAGGTTCTCTTTCTGTTGGCCACTTCTTCGGCACGCAGACTTTCTGAGCTGGCGGCCTTGCAATACGTGCCCCCTTATCTGGTGTTTCATGCGGATAAGGCTGTTCTTCGCACTGGTGTGGGGTTTCTCCCCAAGGTGGTGTCTAACCATAACATCAATCAGGAGATGGTCGTTCCTTATGTCCTAATCCTTCTTCTCCTAAGGAGAGGTTGCTTCATAATCTGGACGTGGTTCGTGCCTTAAAATTTTTATCTTCAGGCCACAAAGGATTTCAGACAGAGGTTTTTGGGAGAAAGGTTCTACAGGCTATGGTGCCCTTTTACCTTCCCCGTTTCATTGTGTCCTCTAGAGGGATATGTTCCCATTAGTAATGAATGAAGCCGTGGACTCTACTCCCATTTAGATGGAAAACCTAAATTATGCTTACCTGATAATTTTATTTCCATCGAGGGGAGGAGAGTCCATGGCCCCCGCCCGTAGCTCAGATGGGCGGACCTAAATTTTATATTTTCTTCTGGCACCATTTATACCCTAATATTTAGCCTACTGTTCCCTCAGCAGAATGACTGGGGGATGAGGGGAGTGGGGGAGATATTTAAGCCTTTTGCAGGGGTGTGTCTGCCTCCTCCTGGTGGCCAGGTTCTTAATTCCCATTAGAAATGAATGAAGCTGTGGACTCTCCTCCCCTCTATGGAAATAAAATTATTAGGTAAGCATAATTTGTTTTTTCCTGGAATCCAGATTGTAAATGGTATAGTTTTTTCTTCAGTTTGCTGCGGGTTGCAGGACACGTAGGGCACCCCAGCAATTCAGCAGAGGTTCAGAGTTTTGCCTAGGGTTTTTTTGCAGTGTGTTTCCTTGATTACAGTTCTTAAAGGAACACTTATGGTTTTGTGTTATATCCCTTGTTAAGGGATATTTAAAAAAAATAAATAATTATATATAGAAATAGACTTTTTGAGCCTGAGCCATCATTAGCTAGTGCGGATGCTGTTCAGGAGCCTCCGGTTTCTGATGTGCCGCAGCTTTCACCTCAAGCGTCCCAATCCTGTTTGTCTGTGCCCTGCGTTTCCACCCTTGTTTCAACTTGAGTAATTTTGCAAGATATTGCTGCCCAAGTATCTTCTGCGGTATCTGATGCGCTGTCTGCTTTTCCCATATTGCAGGCGAAGCGCAAAAGGAAATTTAAAGAATCGGTAAGTAAGGTTTCTGGTGGCTACTCATAGTATTTCTTCTCAGAAGTCTGAAGACAAAGATACTTTGGTCGCATCTGAGGGTGAAATCTCGGACTCTGGCAGTATAATTCCTTTTTCTGATGCTGAAGTAGTTTCCTTCAGATTTAAGCTGGAACGCCTCTGTTTGTTACTTAAGGAGGTTTTGGCTACCTTGGACGACTCAGATACTACTATCGTTGTCAATCCTAAGAAATCTAGTAAGCTAAACAAGTACTTTAACGTTCCCTCCACGGTGGAGGTATTTCCTATACCAGACCGTGCTTCTGAGATTATTGCACGGGAGTGGGAGAGACCTGATATTCCTTTTTTCTCCTATTTTCAAGAAGATGTTTCCTATAGCTGAGTTCATTAAGGGGTCATGCCAAGCGGTTTCTAAGGTGGAAGGAGCAATTTCCACTTTAGCTAAAAGGACCACTATTCCCATAGAGGATAGCTGTTCTTTTAAAGATCCAATGGATAAGAAATTAGAGGCATTGTTAAAGAAAATTTATGTTCACCATGGTCTTCAATGGCAGCCTGCGCTTTGTATTGCTACTGTTACCAGCGCTGCAGCCTACTGGTTTGATGCCTTGTCTCATTCTATTTAGGCAGATACTCCTCTTGAGGAGATTCAGGACAGGATTCAGGCTCTTAAATTAGCCATTTCTTTTATTATGGGTGCTTCTTTAAAAGTCATTAAGCTGGGAGCAAAAATGTCTGGTTTTGCGGTTTTAGCTCACAGAGCCCTATGGTTGAAATCCTGGTCTGCGGATGTTTCATCTAAGTCTAAGCTATTAGCAATTCCCTACAAGGGTAAGACCTTGTTTTGGCCTGGCTTGGCTGAAATCATTTCTGATATCACAGGTGGAAAAGGATATTTTCTTCCTCAGGATAAGAAGAATAAGCAGAAAGAACGTCAGAGTAATTTTTGTTCCTTTCGTAACTTTAGAGGTAAACCCTCCGCTTCTTCCTCCAAGCAAGATCAATCCAAGTCTTCCTGGAAGTCTAGTCAGTCTTGGAACAAGAGAAAACGGTCTAGGAAACCCACGGCTGACTCCAAGTCAGCATGAAGGGTCGGCCCCCGATCCGGGAGTGGATCCAGTAGGGGGCAGACTTTCTCTATTTTCTCAGGCCTGGGTACGAGATTTCCCAGATCTGTGGGCTATGGACATTGTATCCCAGGGGTACAGAATATAATTCAAGACTTTCCCTCACAGAGGCAGGTTCCTTCTCTCAAGATTATCTGTAGACCAGATAAAGAGAGAGGCATTCTTAAATTGTATCAAGGACCTTTCTGTCCTGGGAGTTATAGTTTCTGTTCCTCCGCAGGAACAGGGTCTGGGTTATTATTCAAATCTGCTTGTCGTTCCCAAAATAGAGGGAACTTTCAGACCTATTTTAGACCTAAAATATCTAAACAAGTTCCTCAGACTACCGTCCTTCAAGATGTAGACTATACGTTCCATTCTTCCCTTAGTTCAAGAGGGTCAATTCATGACAACCATAGACCTAAAGGATGTGTATCTTCATGTTCCCATTAACAGGGATCATCACAAGTTTCTGAGGTTCGCTTTCTTGGACAATCATTTTCAGTTTGTGGCTCTTCCATTCGGCCTTACCACAGCTCCCAGAATTTTTTCCAAAGTTTTGGGGGCTCTTTTGGCAGTGATTCGGTCTTGGGGCATTGCAGTAGCCCCTTATCTGGACAACATTCTGGTTCAGGCGCCGTCTTTCTCAACAAGCAAACTCATACAGAGATCTTGTTGTCTTTTCTTCGCTCCCACGGTTGGAAGGTGAATCTGAGAAAAAGTTCCCTGATTCCAGCTACAAGAGTAGTGTTCTTGGGGATATTTCTGTAAGGTCAGAAAGACAAAGATCTTTGACTCTTATCTTGCCCTTCAGTCCTCTCCTTGGCTGTTGGTGGCTCAATGCATGGAGGTAATTGGTCTGATGGTAGCTTCCATGGACATCATCCCGTTTGCTCGGTTCCATCTCAGACCTCTGCAGTTGTGCATGTTAAGACAATGGAACGGGGACTATAAGGATCTGTTTCCGCGAATAGATCTGGACCAGGCAACAAGGGACTCTCTTCTGTTGTGGTTGTCTCAAGAACACCTCTCCCAGGGAACTTGCTTTTGCAGACCTTCCTGGGTGATTGTGACCACGGATGCCAGCCTACTGGGTTGGGGAGCAGTCTTGGGGTCACTAAAGACTTAGGGTCTGTGGACTTGGGGGTAGTCTTTTCTCCCCATAAACATCCTAGAACTGAGAACAGTTTTCAATGCTCTACTGGCCTCGCCTCAGTTAGCTTTAGCCCGGTTTATCAGGTTCCAGTCGGACAACATTACATTGGTGGCGTACATCAACCACCAACCTGGAGTTTTAACCTTGTTCTTAGAGTTTTGTAGCTGGCTCCATTTGAGCCTATGCATTCCTTAGATATTAAGATGCTATCTTGGAAGGTTTTGTTTCTTGTTGCTATTTCTTCTGCTCTGAGAGTTTCGGAACTCTCGACTCTGCAGTTTGATTTCCTTATTTTTCATTCTCATAAGGTGTTTCTACATACTAACTTAGGTTTCCTACCTAACGTTGTTTCAAACAGGAATATTAATCAAGAGATTGTGGTTCCTTCTCTTTGTCCTAATCCTCCTTCTCCTAAGGAGTGTTTGTTGCACAACCTAGATGCCGTACGTGCTTTGAAGTTCTATCTTCAGGCGACAAAGGACTTTCGTCAGTCTTCAGCTTTGTTTGTTTTTCTGGGAAGTGCAAGGGTCAGAAAGCTATGGCTACTTCTCTTTCTTTTTGGCTATGGAGTATTATTCGTTTAGCCTATGAGACTGCTGGACAGCAACCTCCTGAGAGAAACACAGTTCATTTCACGAGGGCTGTTTCTTCTTCCTGGGCATTCAAAAATGATGCTTCTGTGGAACAGATTTGCAAGGCTGCAACTTGGTCCTCTTTACATACTTTTTCAAAGTTTTATAAATTTGATACTTTTGCCTCGGCTGAGGCTTCTTTTTGGAGAAAGGTTCTTCAAGCGGTGGTGCCTTCTGTTTAAGTCTACCTGTCTTGACCCTCCCTAATCATCTGTGTCCTCTAGCTTGGGTATTGATTCCCACTAGCAATTGATGATTCCGTGGACTCACCATATCTTAGGGAAGAAAACATAATTTATGCTTACCTGATAAATTTATTTCCGGATATGGCCATGGCCCACCCCTTACTAAGACAGTTTTTTTTTCTAAAACCTCAGGCACCTCTACACCTTTGTGTTATCATCTTTTTCCATTTTGCTTCGGCCGAATGACTGGGGATTATGGGTAAGGGAAGTGACATATATAGCAGCTTTGCTGTGGTGCTCTTTGCCGCCTCCTGCTTGCCAGGAGTGATATTCTCACTAGTAATTGATGATTCCGTGGACTCACCATATCCGGAAAGAGAGAAATTTATCAGGTAAGCCTAAATTATGTTCTTTTTTATTTTCTGTTATGCCTCTTTGATTCATTTGAGTAACTAAAAATACAGAAACATAAAATATAAACTCTCATCAGACCAGCTTGTCCCATCTATTCTATTCAAATTTATTTAAAACTGCAGACCCTCGCTTGTGCATATATATTATATATATATATATATATATATATATATATATATATATATATATATATATATATATATATATATATATACATATATATACATACATACAGGATATCTGTTTAGCAGAGAATTTTGAATGCCATGTAGTTATAAAGAATCTGTATGGTAATAGAACCAAAGTGTGAATGTCTGTATCTGCAGCAGGCGAATGTGGACAGGATATAGAGAATGGCACTGAATTCAGTCTGACCTGTTTTTGTATAAACAACAACATATTCCAAAGTCAATTATCTCCAAAAGTACAATGTGTTCTGCAGCTAGAAAAAAAAGCCCGTCACTTAGTAGAGGATGGTAAAAAGAACATCAGTACTGGAGTGAACATTAGCCTATTGTACTCTCTATAATTTCATACAAGCGTTCTCTTTTGTGTATGCATGTCCGAAAATGAGAGTGGATTTTGCAGCATATTGATATCATTTTTATAAATGATGAATATCAGATTTAAAGTTAAGAGCTCATCCAGTGTCTTTAAAGAAACATAAATATATCCTAGAAAAAAAAAGGAAACAAACCTAGGAGGCAGCACAAAAATTAGAGGCCATACTTTTTCCGTTTATATGTGTATGTATTTTTTGTATAGATGTGTATTTATATAATTTACACTGTATGGCCAAAAGTATGTGGACACACCACCTAATTATTGGGTTCATGTGTTTCAGCCACATCCATTTCTAACATAAAATCCAGCACATAGCCATGAACTCTTCATAGACAAACATTGGCAGTGCAATTGGTTGTAACAAAGATCTCTGTGACATTAAATGTGGCACTGCTATATAATGCCACCTTTACCACAAGTCAGTTTGTGAAATGTTTGCCCTACTAGAGCTACTCCAGTCAAGTGCTGGTATTGTTAAAAATGAAGCATTTAGGGGCAACAACAGCTTATCCACAAAGCGGCATAACATGCAAACTCTCGGAGTGGGGCTTCTAAATGTTGATGCCTAGCCGATTTAATTTTTTTTTCTTTTTTTAACTCTATTAGCTTAAATATGTTATGCCCCAATGCCAGCCACAGGACTGTACATTTACCACTTCTTGGCTAGATCTAAACAGTCTCTAAACACAGACAAGTAAATGAATTTCACCTTCACTGTTTTAGATAGAGCCTGTGACTGTTTGAAATAATTTTTACGTATCAGCCACCTTTTTTGATGACGAATAGCAAGCATACTAAATTGAATATTATGGACTAAACATGGTTCACTAATTTTTGTTTTGCCAAAATAATTTGAACTTTACATGTATACTCTACCTTGTTCTTATCCATATTGGTCTGTCCTGCTCCAGAATACACCTTGGGTATTAGGTTGTGTTTTTCTTATATTTATATTAATTGGGGTATAATCAATTTGTATGTAATCCTCCATTTCCTTGTTATATATTTTCTAACCTTTGGCCTATTCTATTAACAAATTCATGTTTTTCTTTATGTAAATTTTTATAATGCAGTTTAGAAGATGTTTCAAATGTTTGTAAGCCCGGTTGCCTGACTGCTGCACTAGGGATGGAAATGGGGAGCAAGCGGGGTTGAAGAAAGCCAGGTATTTCTGCTCTTCTAGCCAGATGCGTGTTTGTGTATTATGAGAAAACAGATACATTGATCAGTGACACTCCGCTTAGTACTCACCTCTCACTGGTGCTACCAGTTGTTTTTTTGGGAGGCAAACAATTGTCCTGCAGGGATCCATGTAAGATAGGGAGGCCTTGGTCGTGGGTGTTTGTGGGCAGATTCGGTGTGAGTAGAGGTGGATAGTTGGGTGTGGCTGGGTTTGAAGAGACAGACAGGGAGGGGTAATTTTCACCCACCTCCTCAGCCCAACTAGCAAAGCTGAGGTGCAACCTGAATGATTGGAGTGCTTTTGCACCCCCATAGAACCACCACTGGCTGATACAGTTTGTTATTATTCAGTGTTTGCCTAAATTAGAAAGCTGCTTAACCCCGTAAGGACCGGACATTTCAGACTAAAACTTCCCCAAAAGACGAGCATTTTTAGCATTTTTGCCATCACTACATTTAACAGAAATAGAGCCTTTTTTATATTTACCTATCAAAACTATCTTTTTTTTTAGTAGACAACCCAAAGTATTGATCTGGGCCCATTTTGGTATATTTCCTGCCACCATTTCACCGCAAAATGCGATCAAATAAAAAAAGTTTACTTTTTCATAAACTTTCGGTTTCTCACAGAAATTATTTACAAACCGCTTGTGCAATCATGGCACAAATTGTTGTAAATGCTTCTCTGGGATCCCCTTTGTTCAGAAATAGCAGACATATATGGCTTTGGCATTGCTTTTTGTTAATTAAAAGGACGCTAATTGCAGCTGTGCACCACATTTGTATTATGCCTAGCAGTAAATGGGTTAATTAGGTAGCTTGTAGGGTTAATTTTAGCTTAAAGGGACAGTCAAGTCCAAAAAAAAAAAATTAATGTTTCAAGTAGGGCATGTAATTTTAAACAACTTTCCAATTTACTTTTATCACCAATTTTGCTTTGTTCTTTTGATATTCTTAGTTGAAAGCTAGACCTAGGAAGGCTCATATGATAATTTTCTAAGCCCTTGAAGGCCGCCTCTAATCACATGCTTTTGTATTTGCTTTACACAGCAGGGGAGAGCTAGTTCAGTTAAACCCTATAGATAACATTGTGAGCACGCCTGTGGATTGTGGCAGACACTGCACTAATTGGCTAAAATACAAATCAATAGATAGTAAATAAAATGTCATGTGATCAGGGGGCTGTCAGAAGATAATTAGATACAAGGTAATCACAGAGGTAAAAAGTATATTATTATAACTGTGTTGTTTATGCAAAACTGGGGAATGGGTAATACAGGGATTATCTAGCTTTTAAAACAACAACAATTCTGGTGTTGACTGTCCCTTTAAGTGTATAGATTACTCTCCCACCTGACACATCCCACCCCCTGATCCCTCTTCCCTGACCGATCCACAATGGTCACCCCGATCTTAAGTACTGGCAGAAAGTCTGCCAGTATGAAAATAAAAGGCTTTTTTTCTTTCCTAAGATACAGTGAGTCCACGGAATCATCAATTACTGTTGGGAATATCACTCCTGGCCAGCAAGAGGAGGCAAAGAGCACCACAGCAAAGCTGTTAAGTATCACTTCCTTTCCCACAATCCCCAGTCAAGGAGGAGTTGAAGTTTTGGTGTCTGAGAATTTCATTTCTATCAAGATTTTATTATTTTGGAAGCCAGAGTAGGTTTGCTCTGATTTTTCCTATCAAGATTGGGTCTAGTTGTACTCCACGTTAGTCTCTTCAGTAGGGCAGTGGTGGCTTTAAAGCAGTTAGGAACTTGTGAGGTGGGCCTTGCTGCATTTTCCTAACATGTTGCTGCCCTTGTATAGAAAGCCTGAGTAGGTTTACTCTGTTCTTTCTTTTTTCCACAGTTCTTTGTGAGGAGTGGCATCCTCTCATTTGGGATGAGTTGTCCTCCTGCCGGACAGCTATATGTGCAGGTAAGTGGCTTTCGTCTTTTGGGGCTAGGAGGCTGGCACTGGAGAGGTTGAGGACTCCATGCAATTTATATGGGACACAAGATCCTTAATGAGAATATTTATGGCAGTGAGCAGGCACTACATGGGAATGTGGTATTTGGAGACTTAAGGGTTAATCTACATCAAGGCAAGGAAGGAGTTAACTCTTTTGGCTTAGTTTACTTTAATACCCTCTTATTTTATAGCAGGACCCTGTTTATTTACTCCTTAGGTGTTAATCCTACCCTAATTCTCTGGGTCTCAGATGTATTGGTGGTGTTTTTAGGAGAGCGCGCTTTTTCACTTACAGCGCCATGCCTATAGGGACACGGTATCATGGCAATAGTAGTGTGCACTGTGATATTTCCTCCGCTTCTTGATAGAAAAGCGGACCTGGTCCTGGGTTTATTTTATTGTCCTGTAGGCACTTGGGGGTAAAATTGCCTTGACTAAGTTTTTATTTGAGATGGCAGGATGAAGCGCGATGTACAGAGCTGTGCTTCATCCCCATGCAGTTTTCCATGGCTCCACTTAAGTGGTGCCATTTTGGAGGAGTAAATGATACGAGTTAGTGTCCGTAACTTCGGCCTCGTTGGCCGACATGAGAACAGAGTGAAGTTCTCATTTTGCCTGTCTCTGGCTCTGAGGAGCAGTTCTTTATGGAGAGATCGCTCTGATAAGAAAATATGTAATTAAGTAGTGTCAGTTGTGGAAACATTTCTGGATAAAAAAGACAAGAAAATATGTAAATAAAAGAACAAATATTTTCTATTTCTCAAGTTAAGGTGTAATTTGTGAATAGCACTGTAGTTAGTGGTAAACAAGTACAATTGTTAAATGGATTACCTTTTGGGGCTTTTTGTTTCTTGGGACAGGGTCTGTTCCTAGGAATTAAGGATTATTGGTTTTGAGGACCTAATAAATTATTTTATCCCTCATATTCAAGATTTTTCTGCATAATAATGTCTCATGTTTCTCATAAGCAGTTTTTCTGGTAACTGAGTGTTACTGGTTTGATTCCCTATTCTGGTAGGGCACAAATATCCAAACTATTTGATGTACAGATAGTTTGTTGTTTTCTGAGCCTCTTGTCTCCCAGGATGATACTGTTCAGGCATGCCACAGTTTTCTCCTTTAACGTCCCTAGCCTCTATGGCGTCGCATGCAGTGCTCTGTGGTTCCTCTTAAGACTCTGGAAGGAGTGTTTTTGCCTGCAGATTTGCAGTGCAGGTATCCTTTGTGGTAACTGCTGCTTTCTGCTTTCCCTTTCCTACAGGGTAAACGCAATAGGATATTTTAAGTTTCAGATAATAGGTTTCTGCTACACAGGCTGCTCTCTTAAGTTTGGTGAGCGGGATTCGCCGGTAGTTTCTGAGGGTGAAATCTCAGATTTGGACAGTATAATTCCTTCATCTGGTGCTGAAGTGTTATCCTTCAGATGTATGCCTGAATACCTCGTGTATGGTTAAAGAAGGTTTTGGCTACTTGGGACAACTCCAATTTTCTGTTGCTGTCAACCCTCGGATATTTAGTAAATTTCATATTTACTAGGATTCCACTGTGGTCCTGTTCCAGACAGTGCAGGGAATTTTTCACCGAAAATGCAAGATGATAGATCAAGATAGTAAGGTTGCTGCTCCTCATTCAGCTACACAGGTTGCTCTCTCTCCTAAGTCTGGTGAGGAGAATTTGCTGGTACCTTCTGGGAGTAAATTCTCAGATCGGACAGTATAATTCCTTCATCTGATGCTGAAGTGGTCCTCTTCAGATGTATGCTTGCACACCTTGTGTACTGTTAAAGGAGGTTTTTGGCTACTTGGACGACATCGATACTCCTGTCGTTGTCAACCTTTTGAAAGTTTTGTGAACTTTTCCTTTTCTATGATGTTCCTTCCTATGAGGAAGTGTTTCTAATGTGCCTTGGATATTTTCACAGGAATAGGATAAGCTAGGGATACCATTCTCCTTGTTTTCCGTCCTTTAAAGGATTTTCCTGTTGCTAACTCCACTAAATTGCACGGTGCCCTAAGTAGAAGGGAGTGTTTTCTACTATGGCTCTGAGATCTTTGATCCTTATGGACGGTGACTGCTCCTTTACGGATCCATGGATAAGAAGCTGGAGGTTTAAGTTTTCATTTAGAGCAATGCCTTGTCTCTTTTAGACTTGCTGTACTAGCTGCTGTGCATTGTGGCTGAAGTCTGGGTCAGTTGAGAAGCCTACCTGTGACTTAGTGGTGCAGTCTACGCTTTAGAGCGCTGCTGTTGCAGGTTACATTTTTTAAGTTTCCTCCAAATCCACGTTTCTGGCATCTCCTTTTAAGGATTCGACCTTGTTTGGACTTAGTCTAGCAGACCTATCCTCTGACTTCGGGTAAAAAAGGGTTTTTTCTACTTCTCGTCAGGAAAATAGGACTAAAGGAAGACTTTACTCTCCTCTTTCTGCAGGGCAGTCTTGCCTTTTGAGTCCAATCTAAGATTTCCTCCCAGGGGCAGTTTTCTCCGGGGGAAAATTGAGAATTATTATCTATGCACTTCAGTGCTGCTAGTTAGGGTATCTGCAACCCAGGTATGATGAGTAACATTGCCTGGTTTGGGTCCAGGACCTTCCTCTCTGGGAGTGATAGTTCTAGTTCCAGTTTTGGAACAGGATCTGGTGTTTACCGCATGCAACTCAGGTTTTGACCTTCAAAGTAGTATTCTTTCTCCTTTGATTCAAGAAGACCTGTCCTTAGGCACAAGGGGATTTTTCTGGACAATATTTGGTTCAGGTGTCTTCCTTCCTAAGAGCAAACCCTCTTTTAGGAGTTGTGGTACAATCTATTTTCCCATGGATGGGAAATACATCTGGTATAGAGTGCCCTTGTCCCATCTTCAAGGGTGATTTTCTTGGGTCTACCACCACAAAATCTTGATTGCTCCTGATCCATCTGATCTGGGAAGTTAAGTAGGGCCAGGCCTGGTCAGTACCTGCATGGAGAGCAGGCCAATGTAGCCTGATGGTTATCTGTGACTTTGCAGCTCAAAGATTGATGGTTCGAGTCCAGCTAGATCTGTCTCAGAGGATAGATCTAGATCATTTGATAGAGACTCTCTCCCGTAGTGGCTCTTTCAGGAGTATCTGTCTCAGGGCACATGCTTCTGGAGACATTCCTGGGTTATGTGACCATGGTCGCCTACCTGCTGGGCTGGGAGGCAGTCTGGTTTAAGGCACAGGGTCAATGGACGCGGATGTGTCTGCTCTCCTCTTTAGCATTGTGGAGTTGGGAGCGATTTACAATGCACTGATGGCTGGGCCTCAGTTGTCCTTAGATTCAGTCTTGTATGCCTGTTTTCCTCCGTTTGTTCTCCTTCCACAAGTCTTTGCTTGTCTCAAACAGGAGAGAACGTCAGGATTGTATTTGTCCCTGCGTGGCCTCGCAGGATCTGGTGTGCAGACATAGTGGAAATGTTGTCTCTCCCACTTTGGCGGCTGCCTCTGAGGGAGGGCCTTCTGATTCAGGGCCTCTTCCTTCATCCAAATCTCGTTTTCTCTGAAGCTGGCTGCTTAGAGATGGTACGCTTAGTTCTGTCTAAGCATGGTTTTTCTGTGTCGGTCTTTGAGACCATGATTCAGGCTCACAAGTCTGTTCCTATAGAGTTTTACCACGAGATATGGAGCAAATATCTTTATCGGGGTGAATCCAAGTACTACTCTTGGAGTAGGGTCAGAATTCCTAGAATTTTGTCCTTTTTCCAGGAAGGTCTGGAAAAGGGCTTGTCGATCAGTACCCTGAAGGGTAAGATTTCTTTTTATCCTTGCTGCATAGGCGTCTGGCGGTCGTGCCAGACATGCAATCTTTTTGTGTTTCAGTCTGTTGCTAACCTTAATCTTGTTCTTAAGGTTTTGGAGCAGGCTCCGTTTGAGCTGATGCATTCGATTGATATTGAGGTTTTGTTCTTTTGGCTAAAAATCTCTTCTGCTCTGAGACTTTTGGAACTCTAAGCCTTGCAGTGTGGTTCGCCTTATCTTATCTCTCATGCCGATAGGGCGGTTCTTTGTTCTAAGTTATGTTCCTTCCTAATATGGTTTTGAATAGAAATCAGGAATTGTTGTTCCTTCACTATGTCCTAATCCTCCTTTTTATGAGGGATGTTTGGTGCATATCTTGAATGTTGTGCATGTTATTTAATTCTATCTGCAGGCGACTAAGGATTTTTGTCCAGTCTTCTGCCCTGTTTGTTTGTTTCTCTAGAAAACGTAAAGGTCATAAAGCTTCTGCTATTTCTTTTTCTCTTTGGTTGAGAAGTATAATTTGGTTGGCTTATGAGACTGCTTGACAGCAGCCTCTTGAGTGAATTACAGCTCTCTTGCAAGGGCTGTCTCCTTTCCTTGGGTTTAAGGGCTTAACGACCAGCGTTAGTTAAGGGGTTAAAATCGCATGCTCTGTCTGAATCATGAAAGAAAAAATTTGGGTTTAGTATGCTTAAGGGTGGAACTGAGAAACACAGTAATATACTAAACGTTGTATTATTTTTGCCCTGATGCAGAACAGGTAAAGGGCAGGGCCTGGAGTACTCATTGCTAGGGATGGATGAATGTTTTGCAACATTTGAAAAATAAATCGAATTTTAACACAATCTTTAATCTGTTTCTAATTTCAAATGTTTGTACAATATTCTAACATTTGTTCAATGTAATCGTATTTCTAATGTTATCTTTAAATTTAATAATCAATTCATTTGAAATTTTGCATAATTAGAATTGAATCAATATATTTGTAATAGTATTTCTAAGGCTCTCTTTAAATGTAATATTAAAATTATGCAATATTCGAAATAGAATAATTTGAATCAATATATTTATCTGCTATTTATCAATTTCCTTAATTCCCTACCACATGAACTGTTGAGCTTCTAAATAGTATTTGTTAAATTGAATGTTACATTTGAAATTTGATCTAATTGTGAACATTCAAAAACTAAAGTAACCATCGAAAACCGGGAATAACATTTGATTAACAATTTATGGATTTTATCCACATTCAGTTGTCCAAAACGAATGTCCACAGGACTATTCGTTCTTCCAAGCAAATTGCACTTTCACCACATGTACCCATCTCTACTCTTTGCCAATTCAATAATGCAGCAGCACCGGTACCATAAATTCAAAATGTATTCCAGTGCAACGTTTCGGACAGTATTGACCTTAATCATGCATACATTGATTAAAACACAGCTCCCTTAGATACCCTTCACATAGCTCCACCTCTTATGACATCATAATTTTAACACCAATATGTCTGAACATTTTCTTACATTTAAAGTGACAGTATATATATTTAAAAACATAGTCAAATCCCAGTCCTTGTTCATTCCATTTGGGGCCCTAGTTTCTAATTGATAAATGTTCAGGCATGTTGGTGTTAAAATTATGATGTCATAAGAGGTGGAATTATGTAAAGGGTATCTAAGGGAGCCATGTTTGTACCAGTGTATGCATGATTAAGGTCGATATTGTCTGAAACGTTGCACTTATTTTTGTTGCACTTGAATAAATTATGAATTTATGCTACTGGTGCTGCTACATTTTTGAATTAACATTATGTTTTGGGCTTTGGTGTGAAGCCTAGCAGCTAGCACAGGAAGCACTGGTGCTGAATTATCTTGTTTATACCATCCCTACTCTCTGCCAATGTTGCAAGTACCCCCTCATACCACAAGCTGAGAAACATCTTCTTTAGTAAAGGGAAAGGCTTTTGGCAAACTATTCAGAATGTCCTTAATTTTCATGTTGTTCTTCCCATTTCTTTGGAAAACAATAAGTGGAACTTTGAACCTATTTGTTGTCCCAAGAAAAGAAAGTATTTTTTTTTATTATTCAGTTGTAGGAATGAAACAGATTGATTTTGTTTAAAAGGTTTTCCAAGGCCAATCTATCTAGTCACTCTTACATGCCCTGAAATCTATTTTTTTTACTGGTCCTTTTAATATTAGTTCATTTTAGCTTGATATTGACTTCAATTTTACTTGGGTGGTCAGTAAAATCATCCGGGTGGTGCACCCATTAAAAAGGTCCTGGGGAGAACACAGGGGTGCCAGAGGCTTTTACGAGCATCAGATATAGGTAAAACTGAAATGCAAAGAATCTTTTTATTGAACTGTATAAGATCTGGGATACTGCATGTTGAATGCTGTCTTAAAGGGTTATGAAACCCCATTTTCATGATTCAGAAAGAACATGCAATTTTATGCCCTTAAGGACCAGCAATGTACCCTGTGCATAGCTGGCCTTTCTATGGGGATTCTATTGTTAATAGTGCAAGACCTCTGTTTCTGGTGTCCATCAGGAAGGAAGGAGGGTATAATAGTGCGGACCTGTGCTGTTATATCCAAGAAATCCCTTAACGACCAGAGACATACAGGGTATGTCTTGGTTGTTAAGGGGTTAAACTACTTTCCTATTTATTTCTATTATCTAATTTGTTTTCTCTTTGTATTCTTTGTTGAAAAAAAAAATACATTGGTAGGCTCAGAAGCTGCTGATTGGTGGCTGTACATATATTCATCCTGTCGTTGGCTTTTAGCTAGCTCCAGTAGTGCATTACTGCTCTTTCATCAAAGGATAACAGGATAATAAAGTAAATTGGAAATTTGCTTACAATTGTATTCTCTATCTGAATCATGAAATGAACATTTTGGTTTCCATGTCCCTTTTAAATAAAGCAATTTCCTCTGAGTAAATGCAAATAGTGGTAACATTAAAATTTTACCAGGGTATTTCTTTTTTTTTTTTCAGTTTTGTCTGAGGTGGTAATTTGTTCTTTACCAGGCTATAGAAAGCTTGTTTCCTCTTTCCAAGCATCCCATGTGACCTAAGCATGTTTTGTAACCTCAACCATGTGACCATTGCCTTTTAAGTTGTATCCACAGGTAAATGTGCGTTAGTGTGTGTGGTCTTCTGTGCTCTTTATCTGATTAGTTAAGGCAATTTTTGGGGCTTCCCCTTTTGTTTCTTTTGATATTGGAAATTACCAGCATATTCTGATATTATAGTTTAGTCATTCCGTTATAATTCTAATAATTATACAGAAGCATGCTGGTATATATCTTATATATTATTTGGAAGCTACTGGTTTCAAAGATGGTTAGAAATCTTTGTTAATTAGATTCATAATTTTAGATGGAAACCGTTTTATATACACTGTTTTCTCAGACCTAGATGTTTGGGGGGAGGTATTTCCATTCTTTTCTTTTACACAGTGGAGTTTCACAAGAGAAATAAAGATTTATTTATAGTTTGTATACTAAAAATTACTCACATGAAGATCTGCACAGTAACCTAGTTCTCTTACATGGTGTATCCAGTCCACGGATTCATCCTTACTTGTGGGATATTCTCAATCCCTACAGGAAGTGGCAAAGAGAGCACACAGCAAAGCTGTCCATATAGCTCCCCTCAGGCTCCGCCCCCCCAGTCATTCTCTTTGCCGCTCTAACAAGTAGCATCTTCACGGGAGGGTAAAGAGTATGTGGTGTTAGATTTGTAGTTTTTATTTCTTCAATCAAGAGTTTATTTTAAAATAGTGCCGGTTTGTACTATTTACTCTGAGGCAGAAAGTGATGAAGATTTCTGCTGAGAGGAAAAAGATTTTAGCATGTTGTAACTAAAATCCATTGCTGTTCCCACGCAGGACTGTTGAGTACCGGAGAACTTCAGTTGGGGGGAACAGTTTGCAGGCTTAAACTGCTTAAGGTATGCTCAGACATTTTTTCTAACAAGAACTAGTAATGCTAGAAGAGTGATAGAAATCCCCATGTGGGAAGGTAAGCCATTTTCTGAGATGCAGTATAGTAGGATGGCTTCTGTGAAGGGCTTACATACTGGTAGACACTGTGATGGGCTAAATCGATTACTTTATTAGTGTAATCTTACATTTATCAAGTGTTTTTAGACGTTGGAACACTTTTGTTTTTTTTTTATTACGCCTGGCATATGGTAAGACACCTAATCTGACTCAGGAAGGCCCCATAACTCTGGAAGGAAGAGGGAGGGGGCCTCATTTTCGCGCCTCAGTTGCGCAGTTGTTTTGCAAGGCAGCTTCATGCAGCTTCACGTGTAGAGTCCTGAGAGTACAGGAGGACTTCAGGGAGGCTTATTTTCTTCTGCAAATAACCCAAAAGGAAGGTAGGGCCACAGCAAAGACTGTGGCACCGTGCTGTAGTGTGTTAAACCGGTAGTTTACTTAAATTTGCTCCGGTTTGGGCAATAAGGGGTTAATTGATTTGAAAATTTGTGTGCAATCATTTCAAAGCATTGGGATCATGTGGTGAAAATTGCATAAAGATCGGATGTTTTTTGGTGATTTGGTAAAAAAGTGTGTGCTTTTTATTATTTAAAGACACAGTAACGTTTTTTCAAAAAGTGACTTTTACTGTATTGTAGTGCTGTCTAAGTCTGTCAAACATGTCTGAGCCTTCAGATAGACCTTGTTCTTTATGTTTTAAAGCCATGGCGGTACCCCCATTGCATTTGTGTTTAAAGTGTGCTAAAACATCTAAGCATTTTAAAGACCATGCAGTGACACTTAAAAATGTAGCCCAAGATGATTCTTTAACGGAAGGTAATGAGGATAGTCCTTCTTCCTCTCCCCATGTGTCGACACCAGTTACGCCCGCGCAAGCGATACCTAGTACCTCTAGCGCATCGGCCCCTATTACTTTACAACATTTAGCAGCAGTAATGGATAATTCTCTTGCAGCATTTTTATCCAAACTGCCAGTTTTTCCAAGAAAGCGTGATAGCTCAGTTTTAAATACAGAGGATGAGCAACCAGAAGCTTTGGATGATTTATCTGTAGTACCTTCACAACACTTAGAGGTAGCAGTGAGGGACGGTCTGTCTGAGGGAGAAATTTCTGACACAGGAAAAGTTTCTCAGCGGGCAGAATCAGATTCCTTAGCGTTTAAATTTAAGCTGGAACACCTCTGCGTCCTGCTTAAGGAGGTTTTAGCTATGCTGGATGATTGTGACCCCATGGTGGTCCCAGAAAAACTGTGTAAAATGGACAGGTTTTTAGAGGTCCCCGTATACACTGAGGCATTTCCGATCCCAAAGAGGGTGGCGGATATTGTGACTAGGGAGTGGGAGAGACCAGGTCTACCTTTTGTTCCCCCCCTATCTTTAAGAAAATGTTCCCCATAAACGACCCCAGGTGGGACGCGTGGCAGACGGTCCCTAAGGTAGAGGGAGCTGTTTCAACACTTGCTAAGCGTACAACTATACCAATAGAGGACAGTTGTGCTTTCAAAGATCCTATGGATAAAAAATTGGATGGATTGCTGAAGAAAATATTTGTTCAGCAAGGTTTTCTTCTCCAACCAATTGCCTGCATTATTCCGGTAACTCTGCAGCGGCATTTTGGTTTGAGGCTCTGGAGAAGTCGCTCCAGAGGGAGACTTCATACAACAAGGTCATGGATAGAATTCATGCTCTAAAGCTGGCTAATTCTTTTATCACTGATGCCGCTTTGCAATTAGCTAAGTTAGCAGCGAAAAACTCAGGTTTTGCCATCATGGCGCGAAGAGCCTTTGGCTCAAATCGGGGTCGGCGGATGTGTCGTCCAAAACGAAACTGTTAAATATTCCCTTCAAGGGGAAAACCCTGTTTGTCCCAGAGCTGAAAGAAATTATTTTGGTTATCACTGGGGGAAAGGGCCATGCCCTTCCACAAGATAGGCCGTTTAAGGCCAAAAACAAGGCTAATTTTCGCTCCTTTCACAACTTCAGGAGCGGAACTTCTGCAACCTCTGCTGCCGCAAAGCAGGATAACGCTTCATAGCCCAAAGCAACCTGGAAACCCTTGCAGGGCTGGAATAAGGGCAGCCTGCTCCTGCTACCAAGACAGCATGAAGGGGTAGCCCCCGATCCGGGACCGGATCTGGTAGGGGGCAGACTTTCTCTCTTTGCTCAGGCTTGGGCAAGAGATGTTCCAGATCCCTGGGCATTAGACATAGTTGCTCAGGGGTACCTTCTAGAATTCAAGGACTCTCCCCCAAGGGGAAGGTTCCACATTTCTCGTTTGTCTTCAGACCAAACAAAGAAACAGGCGTTCTTACGCTGTGTAGAAGATCTACTAAAAATGGGAGTGATACACCCAGTTCCAATTGCAGAACAAGGACTGGGCTTTTACTCAAACCTGTTCGTAGTTCCCAAAAAGGAAGGAACTTTCAGGCCAATCCTAGATCTAAAATTCTAAACAAATTCCTCAGAGTACCGTCTTTCAAGATGGAAACCATTCGGACAATCTTGCCGATGATCCAGGAAGGTCAATATATGACTACCGTGGATCTAAAGGATGCGTATCTACATATTCCTATCCACAAAGATCACCATCAGTTCCTAAGGTTCGCCTTTCTGGACAAACATTACCAGTTCGTGGCTCTTCCTTTCGGGTTGGCCACTGCTCCCAGAATTTTCACAAAGGTGCTAGGGTCCCTTCTAGCGGTACTAAGACCGCGGGGCATTGCAGTAGCACCTTACCTAGACGACATTTTAATACAGGCGTCGTCTTTTCACAGAGCCAAGGCTCATACGGACATTGTTCTGGCCTTTCTAAGGTCTCACGGGTGGAAGGTGAACCTAGAATAAAAGTTGTCTGTCCCCTCTCACAAGGGTTCCCTTCCTGGGAACACTAATAGACTCAGTAGAAATGAAAATCTTTCTGACAGAGGTCAGGAAGTCAAAATTTTTGAATACTTGCCAAGTTCTTCATTCCATTTTTCGGCCTTCTGTGGCTCAGTGCATGGAGGTAATCGGTCTAATGCTGGCGGCAATGGACATAGTCCCTTTTGCCAGAATTCATCTCAGACAACTGCAACTGTGCATGCTCAAGCAGTGGAATGGGGATTATGCAGATTTGTCTCCTCAAATACAAATGGACCAGAAAACCAGAGACTCTCTTCTCTGGTGGTTGTCTCAGGATCACCTGTCTCAGGGAATGAGTTTTCGCAGACCGGAGTGGATCATTGTTACGACCGATGCCAGTCTGTTAGGCTGGGATGCGGTCTGGGACTCCCTGAAAGCTCAGGGTCTATGGTCTCGGGAAGAATCTCTTCTCCCGATAAACATTTTGGAGCTGAGAGCGATATTCAATACGCTCCAGGCATGGTCTCAACTAGCGGAGGCCACATTCATCAGATTTCAGTCGGACAACATCACGACTGTAGCGTACATCAATCATCAGGGAGGAACAAAGAGTTCCCTAGCGATGAAGGAAGTATCCAAGATCTTCGAATGGGCGGAGGATCACTCCTGCCATCTATCTGCAATCCACATCCCAGGGGTAGACAACTGGGAGGCGGATTTTCTAAGTCGTCAGAATTTCCATCCGGGGGAGTGGGAACTCCACCTGGAGTTTTTTGCTCAGCTGACCCAGCTATGGGGCATTCCAGAATTGGATTTGATGGCGTCCCGTCAGAACGCCAAACTTCCCCTTTACGGATCCAGATCCAGGGATCCCAAGGCGGCATTGATAGATGCATTAATAGCGCCTTGGTCATTCAGTCTAGCTTACGTCTTTCCACCGTTTCCTCTTCTTCCTCGGCTAGTAGCCAGAATCAAACAGGAGAAGGCTTCGGTAATTTTGATAGCACCTGCGTGGCCACGCAGGACTTGGTATGCAGACCTAGTGGACATGTCATCGGTCCCACCATGGAAACTGCCATCGAGGCAGGATCTTCTAATTCAAGGTCCTTTCAAGCATCCAAATCTAGTTTCTCTGCAACTGACTGCTTGGAGATTGAACGCTTAATCCTAGCTAAGCTGGGTTTCTCTGAATCAGTTATAGATACTCTGATACAGGCCAGAAAGCCTGTCACCAGGAAAATTTACCATAAGATATGGCGGAAATATCTTTGTTGGTGTGAATCTAAGGGTTACTCGTGGAGTAAAGTTAGGATTCCAAGGATATTGTCTTTTCTCCAAGAGGGTTTGGAAAAAGGTCTGTCAGCTAGTTCCTTAAAGGGACAGATATCTGCTCTGTCTATTCTGTTACACAAGCGTCTGGCAGCTGTACCAGACGTTCAGGTGTTTGCACAGGCCCTAGTTAGAATCAAGCCTGTCTACAGACCTGTGGCTCCTCCATGGAGTCTAAATTTAGTTCTTTCAGTTCTTCAAGGGGTTCCGTTAGAACCTTTGCATTCCATAGATATTAAGTTATTATCTTGGAAAGTTTTGTTTTTAGTAGCTGTTTCTTCTGCTCGAAGAGTTTCATAATTGTCTGCTTTGCAGTGTAATTCACCCTATCTGGTGTTCCATGCAGATAAGGTTGTTTTGCGTACCAAACCTGGTTTCCTTCCAAAGGTGGTTTCTAATAAGAATATTAACCAGGAAATCATTGTTCCTTCTCTGTGCCCTAATCCAGTTTCTAAGACGGAACGACTGTTGCACAATCTTGATGTGGTTCGTGCTTTAAAATTCTATTTAAAAGCAACTAAAGATTTCAGACAAACATCATCCTTGTTTGTTGTGTATTCTGGTAAGAGGAGAGGTCAGAAAGCGACTGCTACCTCTCTTTCCTTCTGGCTGAAAAGCCTCATCCGATTGGCTTATGAGACTGCTGGAAAGCAGCCTCCTGAACGAATTACAGCTCATTCCACCAGAGCTGTGGCTTCCACATGGGCTTTCAAGAATGAGGCTTCTGTTGAACAGATTTGTAAGGCAGCGACTTGGTCTTCACTGCATACATTTGCCAAATTTTACAAATTCTATACTTTTGCTTCTTCGGAGGCTATTTTTGGGAGAAAGGTTTTGCAAGCAGTGTTTCCTTCCGTTTAGGTTACCTGACTTGTTCCCTCCCTTCATCCGTGTCCTAAACCTTTGGTATTGGTATCCCACAAGTAAGGGTGAATCCGTGGACTGGATACACCATGTAAGAGAAAACAGAATTTATGCTTACCTGATAAATTTCTTTCTCTTACGGTGTATCCAGTCCACGGCCCGCCCTGGCAATTAAGTCAGGTTCAAATTTATCTTAGTAAACTACAGTCACCACTGCACTCTATAGTTTCTCCTTTTTCTCCTTTTTCTCCTAACCGTCGGTCGAATGACTGGGGGGGCAGAGCCTGAGGGGAGCTATATGGACAGCTATGCTGTGTGTGCTCTCTTTGCCACTTCCTGTAGGGATTGAGAATATCCCACAAGTAAGGATGAATCCGTGGACTGGATACACCATAAGAGAAATTTATCAGGTAAGCATAAATTCTGTTTTTTGTGTTTCATTCCTTGTCAATTCAGCAAAAGTATGTTCAGGCACAACATTATATATTTTGTATTACAACAGGTCTGCATTTAGCTATAAAGTAAACTCAAAATAAAACTGTAATGATTCAGAAAGAGCAGACAATTTTAAACAACTTTCCAATTTACTTCTCTTATTTCATTTGCTTCTATCTTTTGGTATCCTTTGTCGAAGTGTAAGCTTAGGTAGGCTGATAGGAGCACGCATGTGTCTCTTTAGCACTTTATGGCATCATTTTTTGCAATTATGTATAACATTGCTATAAACATTGTTGCAAACACAGCTGCCAGATGGCTCAAGGCAAGCACATTTCTGAGCTTACCTGGGTTTACTCTTTAACAGAAGATACCAAAAAGCAAAATTGATAATAGACGTTAATCGTAAAGGTGTTTAAAATCTGTGTCCAAATGATTTAAATGTCATTTTGGCTTTACTGTCTTTTTAAGGATTATGGAGAGATGTGCATACAATAAGGGTAGCTTCATGAAGACATCTGAACCTTCCTACAGCAAGATGGCAATAGAATATAGACCTACAAGTACAAAATAACACAAACAAGAGTGCATGAATATAAATCCTTTTTTAAACAACCTGATTGATATTTACGTTTTCAGGAAGGTCATCCCCTAAAACAGGGAAAGAAAGCCCTTGATGTTTACATTTAAATGCTTGAGAGTTGAGCATTTTTCACTGTGTGAATATATCAGCAGTACCGTTTCGGGGCACTTCAGTAGTAAAGCAGTCCTAATGGATTATAGACTTTTACAATGTGTTTCAGACACTTTACATTAGAATCACTGTCATATCACTCTCACATGCACATTGTAGAGAGAACACTAGTGTATTCTAAATGACATCAGGATTTGTGTAAACGCTGACACTGATCAAGCTGAAATTCATCTATTGTATGCAAGAGAACTGAAAATACCACTTGCGAATCAAGATATTTTTTTCATGTGATCTGCACACTGAAAAATCCACACATTGTAAATAAGTTACCCGATATATGAATTAATTAAAAAAAAAAAAAAAAACACTAGAAATTAAAATAAAACGTCTTATGTGTATGTAACATTTTGGGAGTGTAACTTCAAAATAGACCAGTGATGTCTAGAAGTGCAATATGTTGATTGATCTCTTCCTGAACAATGACAGGCTTAAAAAAATACATATAAAAAAATCCTTCATCACTATACATGGTTTATTCAACAAGTCCCCTATCTATATAAAAATGTCATTACTTATTTTTAAATAATTTGGACACGGTGTATAAAAAAAAATCCTGTAGCATATTACACCAGCTCCTTAATCTCCGGTAAATCACCTTTGATTTTTTTAGGTCCAGTCCGATAAGTGCAGCTAGTTATACTACCTGAAGGATCCTTATTTGACATCATTCAATAATCTTTAGGAAAATATAAAACTTATCTGAGATCCACTTAAAAACAGGATATGAGATCACCTGACATTGTGCCAAACTCACTTTGTTGTATCTTTACTAAACTATCTTATTACTAAAAGAGAACTTTTATGCCCTTCCCTGTAACCCTTTAATTGATTTTGAATAGATAAAAGGAAATTATTTTTTCTTTTACTGTTGCTTGCCAAGTTAGCACTTTTTTGCTGTCCAAAGTAATTGCTGACAATTTTTTGGATCCTGACATCCTATAGGAGGATATCTTAATTTATTGCTCAAGTTATGAAAGATTCTGCTCCCTGAATATGGCACCGTCCTATTATTTGAACATTTCTGACATTCTCTTACTAATAGAAAAAACATGTATTTTTGCAGACCATACATTTCCTTCTAAATTCTGTAGGCTTGTGTTATGCAGCAGGATTCTGACATTGCATGTTCCTACATTTCTAGAGGTTTTTGCAAGAGCTGGCGTTCAGGTACACTATTGCCATGTGATTTAACCCACATTTAACTTGTGCAAAGAAAGAGAAACTATGGAGCTCTGGGGAACTGAAATCCTTCAGAAACAGGATCCAGTGACCTAGTTACTTTCTGGCAGTTTTACATTTAGAAAATGTCTGCTTGCTGTAAGACACGTAATACAGTGTGTATGTGTGTGTGTGTGTGTGTATATATATATATATATATATATATATATATATATATATATATATATATATATATATATATATACATCTGGCTGTTCATATTGTTTTTCAGATTTTCATATATATTTCTATAAACTTTTAATTACTACTGATTTTTTTTAAGTTACTGGATGATACCTGTTCATCTTAAAAGGACATAATACTCATATGCTAAATCACTTGAAAGGGATGCAGCATAACTCTAAAACGCTGACAAGAAAATATCACTTGAGCATCTCTATGTAAAAAGGGAAGATATTTTACCTAAAAAATGTCTTCAGCTCACCAGAGTAAGTGCTGTGTAAACAATTATACTATACTTATACTAAAAATAGAAGCAATAGCCCATCAGCAGTGCTGAGGTAATGCTTTGCCTTTGCTGTGATCTCGTGAGATTTCACTGAAACTTGCTTAAACTGAATAGGAAAATAACATCACTGTGCCTGCACATGACATATGTACACTCCCTTGCAAGTCCTCGGACTAGCATCCTGACTGGCTGCTTAAAGTCTCTTTACAGTGGGTGTGAATATGAATTTGAGGCAAAATGTCTTCCTTTTTTTACATAGAGATGCTCAGGTGATATTTTCTAGTCAGCTTTTTACAGCTATGCTGCATCACTTTAATGTGCTTCAACATTTGGGTATCATGTCCCTTTAACACTGAGTAAAAACAAATACCTGCTAGTAGATATAACTACATTGTATGTATAATATACTGGTCAGGATGGGGACGTAAAGAGACATGACTTTCTGTAAGTTTTATACAGAACTGGATATTGTATAATTGTATTAGATATCTACTTTTATTAGGGAACCTGCTGCATGTTCTCCAATTTGCACATGTTCTTCAGTTTGAAATTCAAAAAGGCGCAACTTGTACATTTAAGTCAGTATTTCATTTCTGTGCTAAATTGCCTCTCAATACAAAAGATATATTCTAATTATATAGAAGCAAACTGGTGTAAAATCCGCATCACCAGTAGTAAGAATTTGCCAGGATATTTTAAATAAACAATTAAGTATGCGCAATGAAGTATACTGGCCATAGAATTCCTCGACCCGTTGCGTAGACTTCGACAGCTGATTTTGAGAGGTTGGGCCTCTTGCGCATGCGCAGTGAGCGCCACACACCACCTACAGCTGATGTCACGTCACCGGAAGTGACGCGGGTCCGGAATTCTTTTAAGTCAAGACAAAATTTGGAACATTCTATTTCATGTGTCGCTTTATATAATGAGCTTCAGTACACTCCATCATTGCTTTTTCTCCTTGTTTCTTCATATTTGAACATACATTTCTCGCACATAGTCATACACCCATTTTTAGCTATGTTGAGTTTATAGTATCCTGGTACCCTCTTCTTCCTGTCTGAGAGGCTGCTTGCTTTGCACAGGTATATATATATATATATATATATATATATAAAAAATATATATTACAGCATGAATATTAATGCAAGGGTTAAGTTACCAGTTCACTTTTGTTCATTTGTGATGTTTCTCCTTGGAATTCTCCAGAAACACCATAAAGTCTGGGTAACATTGGTGCTACCCTGTCTTCAAAGGGACATGAAACTCAAAAATATTCTTTCATTATTTAGATAGAGCATGTGATTTTTAAACAACCTTTTAATGTACTTCTATTATTAAATTTGCCTCATTCTCTTGGTATTCTATTTTGAAGGAGCAGCAATGCACTACTGTGAGCTAACTGAACACACCTGGGAGCCAATGACAAGAGGCAATTATGTGCAGCCACCAATCTGTAGGTAGTTCCTAGTAATGCATTGTTGCTCCTGAGCCTACCTAGGTATGCTTTTCAACTAAGGATACCAGGAGGTGAAAGTTAAGTCCTGTAACCGATATGAGACCCAGTTCCTCCCCGCAGTAACCTGTCATTCGGAGGGTGAAATGTATTTTTATTTTTCCCCAGAGAGAAATGGCACAGGTCAGGGAAAATGTGAACTTGTCCACCAATCCCCTGGTCTACAGTGAGATGCTCATTGTGGATACATAGCCCTCCCCAACCTCTTAAGTTGGGGTGCAGTCTGTGGGTCACTGAGAGCTTGGTTTCCTAAGTAGTCAAGGTTACCCATAAATATGCTGGAGCTATGTGCAACCTTCAGAGCTCTACAGAGTTGGTATGACCTCAGACAGGAATCTTTCTATAATGCCAGTCTGTCATAGCAGTGGCCTATATCAATCATCAGTTCCTTAGCAAGGAGAGAAGTGTTCCACTGTCAAGTACTAACCAGTGATTGGCTCCTGCTTCTGCATTTCATGTGGAAGTCTTGTCTCCTGGCACGGTGATAAACGCTTAGTTCTATCTCAGGTTATACTGACAATGTTGATTCAGGTTAGAAAATCTGTTACCAGAAGTATTTATTGCAAGGTCTGGGAAACCTTGAGTTGCTGCAGGAGAGTCTAAATAAGGGTTTGTCGACCATTTCTCTGAAAGGTCAGATTTCAATCCTTTCTTTGTTTCATAAGAAAATTGTTCAGGCTCTGATCAGAATAAAGCAGTTCGTCCAGTTTCCTTTCTTTGAAATCTCAACCTCTTCAAACACCTCTTTTAAACAGATGCTTTATTTAGACACTTAGCTTTTATCCTGGAAGTTTTTTTTTTGTTTTTTTTTTCTCTAGCTATTTCTTTGGCTAGAAGGGTTTCTGAGCTTTCAACTTCGTCATGCAAGCAAACCTCCTTTCATGATTAGTCATCAGCATATGGTTGTTCTTTGTACTAGCTATTTTTCCACTAAGGTATCTACAGATATTATTGATCAGGATATTGTGGTTCCATATTTTTATCCAGTCCCTAGGAACTCTAAGGACCGTCGTCTTGCAATTTTGATGCTGCAAGAGCTTGCATACATTATGTGGAAGCCACATAAGATTTCAAAGTTTCTTCTTTACTTTTTGATAATTTTTTAGTCTTCCCAAGAGTCATTAAGCTACAGCTGTTACTTTAAAAGCCTAGTTTTATTACGTTGATGTATATGCCTGATTTGAAACTGCTTTTGACAGAAAAGTTTTGTGGGCCATAGTGCCTGATCAGTAATGTCCTGCCTTCACTGTTTTCCCCTCCCTATTTCATGGTGATCTTGCGGACATAGCTGCTTTGGTATTGACTCCAACATGTGATGACTCGTAGACTCATTATCTAATGAAAGAAAACAAAATGTATGCTTACCTGATAAATTAATTTCTTTCATGATGGTAAGTCCTGTCCTTTCTTTTTGTTCAGGTTATGGCAGTACTGGTTGTGTACTTCTTTTGTCCCACTTTGCTTTTCTGTTTTCCTCATCCACTACTTGGCTATATGAGGATCATGGGAAGTGAAAGGGATTGTAAACTCTGGTGTGTTAGCGTGTATTTTTCCTCCTCCTAGTAGCCAGGAGGGGAATTTCCACATGTGATGACTTGTGGACTCTCACCTTCATGATGAAGAAATTAATTTATCAGGTAGGCATACATTTTTTTGTTAACCTACTGGGGCAGGCAACATTAGCTTTACAAGGTACATTTTCATATATACACTTTTTGCACATTCTTGATCCTAAGACTTAAAACTAAAGTCCTAATGTAATTATAAAAATTGCTGAAAGTTCCACTTTTATGGTCAATTTATAATGGGGGTTTCGAGTCTCAATCCTATATATTTTTTTTTAGTGGGTACTTAGATGTATTGTGTGCCAGCAGAACATTTTAGGTTTGAGGCTTCTCTCTCTTTTTTTTTTTTTTTTTTTTAATGTGGGGGTGAGAGAGTGCAATTTTTTCCCCTCACTTTCAGGTTATCTCATCTCTGGTTGGTGACCAGATAGGAACCTGACATTTTCAAAGATATAAGTCTCTATGGTAGCATTCTGCTGTAAACATTTTGAGTTTCAGATAGCACTGGTTATAGATCATGGGCTAGTAGTATTCTGGGGAAAAGCCTACTTAATTCATGCGTTTTAAGAAATTGCAATATCTAATATTGGCATAATAAAAATTAACTATTTTACACCAATTATGTTTATGATTGATACACCAAAATTTTAAGCTACATGTTTGATTAGAAGCTGTGAGATTTCCTTGGAAAGGTTGTGGGAGTGTACGGTGGCAGTAATCAACTTGGCAGGTGTCAGTTTTCTGAGAACATTGTTCATGGGAACCCATGCTTTGTCCACAGTATTTTACACTAATTATGTTTATGATTGACATACAATTGCTTATGCTTGTCAATGAGCTCTAAAAAATGTACTACATTTTATATTGGGAACAGTGAAACATGATCTATCATATTGGTGCAGGCACAAACATAACATTAGACCAGGAACACTCGTGTCTGTATGTCTGCACACAGCTTGTCAGTGTGTTGGCTTCATTCTTGTGAATTAGATGCTATGAGCTGAATTGTGTTAGTTTCAAGTGATTCGTATGGAAATACAGTGTTCACTTGGGTGTTTTATAAATAAACAGTGTCATAAACAGCTATGGTGTTTTCTCCTGTGATAAAAGCAGTAAGTTACTACAGCTCAGAAGAAAAGTAGTTGCTATGTTCAGTGGATATTATGTTACATCAGTTTGAAAGTACCATGAAAACAATTTTTTATTGAAATATCACCTATTTGCCAACAGTTGTTATTACCAAAAAAAAAATCAATTAGAGCACATATCAAAGGAAAAGAACATCCTCTAAAACGTGTCTCTGGTAGATCACTGTGTCCCACCTGCTACAAAAAATGCTTGTGATTGAAAAAGAAACATGTATGGAGCAGAGGGAGAACTATGTATTACATGAAGATTCTCTTTAGAAAGTTGATTGTTTGTTCTGCTCTTAGAGGATCCCCTGCATCCAAAATTAGAAAGGAGGCTCTCAAAGAAAAGTATGTTGTTGCAAACAAGAAGACCAAGTTAAAATTCTTAGTCTATTACCAAGCTCATGGTTCAGGAACAAAATCAGCTAGGAATTCAATGCTTCAGAATGATTGGTGAAACTAAGCCGAACACTAGTGCAGGTACAAGGGAATCCTACCTGAGACAGGAAGATTATCTATGTTTCTAATGGATCTGCAAGCCAATATAAAAAACATAAAATAAATACAATTTAGCTCTGAAAATTAAGTAATTTTTAATTTTCAGAACTTGAAATGCACCCTGCTGACTTTTCAAGGATCTTCTACATACCTGTCCATAATAGGCTTTATTAGGTAACTATTGTAAAACAATGCATTTATTTCATCACATGGTGTGAGTCCACAGTACATCATGAATGGGAATCAAACTCCAGTCATCTAGGAAGATGCAAAAACACCCCTACATACCAAAAGTTAAACCCCTCTAACTCTCCCTTAATCCCTGAATCACATTTTTGCTTCTAAAATGGAGTGAGGGGAATTCTGAACTGCTGATCTACTCATCGTTAAAGGGACAGTCAACACCAGAATTTTTGTTGTTTAAAAAGAAAGATAACCCATTTATTACCCATTCCCCGGTTTTGCACAAACAACACTGTTATAGAAATACACTTATTACCTATGTGATTACCTTGTATCTATGCTTCTGCAAACTGCCCCCTTATTTCAGTTCGTTTGACAGACTTGCATTTTAGCCAATCAGTGCTCACTCCAGGGTAGCTTCACGTGCATGAACTCAATGTTATCTATATGAAACACATGAACTAATGCCCTCTAGTGGTCAAAATGCATTCAGATTAGAGACGGTCTTCAAGGTCTAAGAAATTAGCAGATGAACCTTCTAGGTTTAAACAGTTGTTTAAAATTACATGACTATTTAAATCATGAAAGTTTTTTTTTTTACTTGACTGTCCCTTTAATACAGGTGTTTAACTAATCTCAGACCCATTTCCCCCTTAGGGTGAATGCGAAGGATATAGGGAAAGATAGGAGTTTCAGCCAGGCAGGCTTTATGTTTAGGTTGTCTTTCAGTGTTGCATGTGTTGCTGCTCCCACTGCAATTTGGTGTCACAACCTTTCAGAGCTTATTTCTGGGGAAGTTACTCTAGAGGAGCTTTATTTGTAGCGCAGAAGTGGAAATTATTAAAGAGCCGTTATAGTAGAAAAATACATGCAACTATAGACCCTGCAGTACTGTGTGTTTAAACCCTGCAGTAGAAATAGAAATACAGCTTGGGACTTTCAGTGCACTGCTGTATCCCCAAGCATAAACCGCCACTGATCCAATCGGCAACGCTAGCTTCACATCTGAGCCATGCAACTAGAAAGTTCAGCTCTGAACCAGCAGTATTCTGTGGGTCCTGAGCGGTATTAAAAGCAAGCAGACTAAGAAGTCCATTGCAGCCTTCAAGTCAGCATAATTTGTAGCCACCATTCCAGACCAGTGTCTGGTATCTTTTTCGGAAGACTTGGGATATATCCTTGCGAGATCATTGGGTGTTTGAGATAATTTATCAAATATTTCAAATAAACTTTCAATCAAAACCTCCTGGAGGAAGATTCTTCCTTTTCTTGAGTTCCTCGAGATCCCTTAAAGGCTAAAACCTTTCTGGCTTGTGTGAAGGATTTGGAAACAATGAGAGTAATTGTTCCGGCTTTAGAAATAAATCAAGAATTTGTTTCAATACTATTTATAGTACTAAAGAAAGATTGCACCTTTCGACCTATGTTGAAAGAACTTTGAAGAAATTCCTAAAAGTTCACACTTTTCAAGATGGAAATTATTTGCGCTATTCTTCCTTTAGTGTAGGAGGGTCAGTTTATGTTTAACATGGACTTAAAAGATGATTATTTACATATCCCCATTCAAAAGGACCATGTCAGGTTCCTGAGATTTGCTTTCCTAAACCATCATTATCAGTTTGTGTTGCTTACATTTGGTCTGGCAACAGCATCCAGAGTATTTAGTTGTAGGAACATTGTTGACTTGACCAAGCTCAATGACTCTTTGTAGTTCCTTTCTTGGGTGGTCCTTTGGTCCAGGAATCCTCTCCATCTGGCTTTGTCTCACACACAAATGTTTTCTCAACTGATTCACAGTCGTGGTTGGAAGATGAATGTTCTAAAATAGCTCCTTAATTATTAAGACTAGTGTAGCTTTTCTGGGGATTATAATCTATTCTGTGACTATACGTCTGACAGACCATCTCAGACTAAAACTGCTACAAGCCTGTGCTTAACTTCAACTCAATACTTTTCCTTCTATTGGGCCTTGTGGTTGCTGTCTCAGATGCATCTGTCTGGGAGGATCCTGTTAGATCACAAGATAACAGTCACTAACATGTGGCAGACTCACAAATCCCTTGTTCAGGGGCATCTTTTGTTTGACCAGTGTTGTGATCACCACAAATGCCAGCCTGCATGGTTGGGGTTGAGTCTTGGGGTCTCAGAGTGCAGGGAGTGTGGCCTCGGTAGGCAAAGTTGCTAACAACTGTGAGGCAGACTCTGTCGCCAATGTCTTCACCCGGGAGAGTGCTCTCTGAACCAGAAGGTTTCAACCAGATTGTGAGACATTGGGGCTTGTCAGAGAGAGATCTCATGGGCTCTGGCATGAATGTGCCAGGTCTCCGTATTCTCAGGCAGATCTGATAGATACCCTAGTAGTTTGCTGGTCGTTCAACCTGATTTAAATCCTTTCTCCATTTGTGCTGCTATCCAGGGAAATATCCAGCATCAATCAAGAACAAGTTTCAATCATTCTGATTTTGTTGAAGTGACCTAGCAGGATTTGCTTTGCGGATCTGATACAAATGTTCTTGTGTCCACCTTGGTAACTGCCTCTTAGAAAGGACCTTCTTCCTCAAGAGCCTTTCTTTCATCAGGATTTCAAATCTCTGAATTTGCCCTGGTGATTGAACGCCTAGTGCTGTCTCAAAGAGGTCTATCTGATAAGGTTATTAATACCTTGATTCAGGAAACCGGTAACCAGGTATATTTATTGTAAGGTTAAGAAAACTTTTTTTTATCCTGCTATGCTAGCAATGGTTACCATTGGAATTCTTTTAGAATTCCTAGAGTACTCGAGTACTTGTAGGATGGTCTGGAGAAAGATTTGTTAGCTAGTTCTCTTAAAGGTACAGTCAACTCCAAAAAATTTAATGTTTAATAGATAATCTCTTTATTATGGGTAGTAAAAGCGTTATTTATCTTTTTAAACAATAAAAATGTTGGTATTGACTGTCCCTTTTAAGGGTCAGATTTCTTTCTTATCAGTCTTATTTCATAAGATGATTGCCAAGATTTCTAATACCCAGACCTTTGTTCAAGCTTGCCCAGTTATTCAACCAGTTTATCCTTAATGGATTCTTAATTTCAGTGCGCATCTCTCTTTGTGTATTATGTCTTCATAAGGGAAAAAGGTGAAACCAGACGTAGACTCCTTCCTCAGTGTGCTGGTATTTCGGTGCTGGACTGAACGTAATAGGCGGGTTTCAGACTGATATACTGCATAAAATTTCTATTCTGTGAAAAGTATTCCTTGACTAAAATGAAGCTGCACCCAGGTGGTAAATTGCCGTAGAACAAGCTAGGTTATTGAGCTGGTTGTTCGTTCCTGAGAGTGCACTTTTCTTTGTGTGTATTATTTTTTGATTAGTAACACATAGGTAAAGCCCTGCTTAGGAGCTGCAATCCTTACAACTCATTAGCAGGACAAAGCCAGTGAGCTATTCAGGGACAGATGTTACACATAGCCTCCAATCATCTGCTGGGTTATACTCAGGATCTGCAATGCATTTGGTTCCTGAGCATGACTTTACCTATGCTTTCAACCCGTGCTGACCTAGGTAATTAACAAATGACGTGCTGTCAGTTTAGAACATGTATCTTTTATAAAGTCTTTCATGTTTCTTTACCTGGAAGTGAAAAATTTGTTTTCATTAATCTGAATGTTTTCTAAAAGTGACTCGGTTTACCCTCTGAGTGTAAAAATTCCACTATAGCCCCTTATTTAAAAGAGTTGGTCATCCCGATTATGCCATATCATTGTAAGATCAGCAACAGAAGAAGTCATGATCCATACAGCTGACTTTATGAAACAAGTCAACTGTGTTTGCAAATACAATAAATTATAATTGATTTCTCTATTAAAATAATTGTATTAAGAACTGGAAAAAATGACATTTTGTTCATTATGTGAAATCAGGGCAGCTTACATGCTTATTTGAAATATATGGAGCAGCTTGAGTATTAAATCAGCGCTTAGTGACATGGAGTAATGTCTCTGTGGATGGGAAGCATGATTCGTACATATAAAGCGGTCATTTAGATAATGCTCGCTCTGTCTGTCTGTTCTTCTGTAAAGTTTAATTCTCTGATAAGAGGACGGATGAAAGGGCACTTAAGGACATCTGTCGAGCCAGACTCCCACTGTCTAGTAACAGCTTATTGACAATCTGTTATGCTGATTTTAAGAGAGAGAGAGGAATCTTAATGTGCATAGCCTTTACTTTATTTCAAAGTACTATGGAAGATGTATACAACAAATGAAAACCACGAGTGGCAATTGAAGGTGAATATACATTTGCTGTTTTAAATGCTTATAAAAAGAGTCACCTTTTAATGCACGCAAATAACATAGAAATGTGTTCTGCTCTACAGAGGATGTGCTTGATTGATGAAAGGAAGAATCAACTAACTGCAAATTGCTTTTGTTATTTTTGCATTAGTATAATGCACAAAATCTATTAACCCTTTCTTGGGTATAATAGCGCAGGTCCCCCTTGCAGTGGCGTGACCACACTATTATACCCTCTCTCCTTCCAGCTGGCAGGGATGTAAGCTTAGGAGTGGCCCATTTTTTGTTCAGCACCTGGGTAGTGCTTGCTGATTGGTGGCTACTTTTAGCCACAAATTAGCAAGCACTACCCAAGTGCTAAACCAAAAATGGGCCGGCTCCTTAAGCTTACCTTTCTCCTTTTAAAATAGATACCAAGAGAATGAAGAACATGTGATAATTAGGATTAAATTAGAAAGTTGCTTAAAATTGCTGCTCTATCTGAATCATGAAAGAAAAACATTGGGTTTCGTATCCCTTTAAGGAATGTTTTTGAATTTCATATCTCTTTAAGTTAATGATTTTTATGTTTGTCAAAATTATTTTTTCATTACATTACAAGTATATTAAAGCAGCATCCATTTTCAAGTTTGACTTTTATGTCTGTTTCCAGACATTGTAGTATATGTATCTGTTTTTTCATTAAAGGGACAGTCTACTCCAGAATTTATATTGTTTAAAAAGATAGATAATCCCTTTATTACCCATTCCCCAGTTTTGCATAGCCAACAGTTATATTAATATACTTAATCTGTGCTGACTTAAATAACTCCACGGGAGTGAGCACAATGTTATCTATATGAAACACATTAACTATGCGTGTAACTGTCAAAATGAATCGAGATAAGTGGCAGTTAAACAGCTTAAAAAATAGCATATGAGCCTACCTAGGTTTAGCTCTCCACAAAGAATACCAAGAGGGAAAAGCAAATTTGATGATAAAGGTAAATTGTAAAGTGGATTAAAATGGCATGCCCTATTGGAATTTATGAAAGTTTAATTTTGACTAGACTGTCCCTTTAATTCAGAAACTCTTGCTACATTACTTCCCCACCACTAGTAAACTAGTAGGAGAAAGTGTTAAAATCCCAAAGCTGTAGGGTTTTTCCTTGTGTTTTTATGATATGTTGCTAAGTAGGACAGTCTGGTGACACTTCAATTGTATTCTTCTGATTGTGATCATGAGCCCAAAAGCTGGATTCATTACGCTAGCAAATCAACTGATTAAATGAGTGGGTTTTACTTAAATTAAAAGGAATAATTACTCAAATGTGATTTCCAGTGAGATCTTGTTATGGAGAGATGGAGAGTCTCCTCTTCAAGTAGAACTATTCATCATCTTGCCTGTCACA